>NC_071087.1:91130997-91343497 GCF_027358695.1 Spea bombifrons
ATGCTAACACACTCACACATACACACTCATGCTAACACACTCCCTCTCACACTTACACATACACACTCATGCTAACACACTCCTTCTCACACACATACACACTCATGCTAACCCACTCCCTCTCACACTTACACATACACACTCATGCTAACACACTCCCTCTCACACTTACACATACACACTCATGCTAACACACTCCCTCTCACACTTACACATACACACTCCTTTTCACACACATATACACTCATGCCAACACACTCCTTCTCACACTTACACAATCATGCTAACACACTCACACATACACACTCATGCTAACACACTCCCTCTCACACTTACACATACACACTCATGCTAACACACTCCTTCTCACACACATACACACTCATGCTAACACACTTCCTCTCACACTTACACATACACACTCATGCTAACACACTCCTTCTCACACACATACACACTCATTCTAACACACTCCCTCTCACACTTACACATACACACTCATGCTAACACACTCCTTTTCACACACATACACACTCATGCTAACACACTCCCTCTCACACACATATACACTCATGCCAACACACTCCTTCTCACACTTACACAATCATGCTAACACACGCACACATACACACTCATGCTAACACACTCCCTCTCACACTTACACATACACACTCATGCTAACACAGTAACACTTACACACTCATGCTAACACACTCCCTATCACACTTGCACACACTCATGCTAACACACTCCCTATCACACTTACACACACACACTCATGCTAACACACTCCCTCACACTTTCACATACACACTCATGCTAACACACACACTCACTCTAACACACCTACACACATACATAGTTACATACTCCCTCCCTTAATCCCTTACCCTCTCACTCATTAGCTTGCTCACTCTCTCCTTCTGTTGTTTTCCCTCTTACCATGTCCAAAACCTTCATTGTCTCGTTCCTGTTTCCATGTGTGGGCTGGTCCAAGTTGGACTAGCCCTTTTTGAAGAATTTTGGAGCCATCTATCATGTGTGTATATTACAGCCATAAGTCAGGATCTTGGGGCCTAGGACAAGCACAGTGGACATGTCCTGCATTGATGTCTCTTCTGGAAGCAGCTCAAGGGTTCTTCTCACCTTGCAGCACATGGGTAGCTGCCACTCTTGCCATGCAGAATTTTTAACCCTGTGTTATATTATCTTCTCTGTTGACCTACCAAAGGTTTGGTCATGGCACGGTATGCAAATCTGCTTTAAGTGACGTCTCAGGATATTTAAGTGGCCATTATGAGGCGTATTTTGCTGCAAGTTAACATCGTAAACTGGCAGAGCACATGGATTTCAGATTGTTTACTTTCTGTTGTTGGATATCCGCACACAATATTTTACAATCTTCTACATTCTTGCTTACAGACTCTGTAACTGGACTGGAAGGACAATACTGCGATCTCATCTTCCTGTTAAGCAATGATAGCCTAAAAAAAACCTAAACATTCAGACAAGAGAGGAACAAAGAGATTGCTTTGAATTTAGTAATTGCTAACCAAACACAGAACTCCAAAACTTCCTTTTAAAATGGACATATTTTTAGAATGTTTAGCCTTTTTTTAATCTTTGATAACTATCACATATGTGTTTCCAGAAAGCGGTATTTCTTAAGACTTCGGAGATAAGAACCTAGAAGAAAAATTGCTTTGGTGCCAGGTTCAGCAAGAAACACAGTCATATACGCACACACACGCTAACACCATATGTGGGAATTTACGTAAGGTGTTGTTTCAGAAGAAGGCAAATTAGACTTTTACACAAAAAATGAGAGAAATTCTACTTAAACAGATAGACAGAGAGGACTTGATGTTTCCAAGAATGTCCCAAAGATATGTGGAATTGAAGTGCTCAATCACACTCAATCGAGGGCTTCTTGGATCAGCGGACCTTAACTTTTGTTCGTCGGAAGAGACCCCGGTATCCGCAGAGACCGCCGCTTACAGTTATATACAGAGACTGCGATCTTCCATTGTTGGGTTTCTTTTCTCAATTCCCCCCCAATTTCGTTTGATAAAATACACATTGCCAAATCCTGAAGGTAGTAGATACTTCTACATACCTCCCAACTGTCCCAGTTTCTATGTGACAGTCCTGTTTTCCAGGCTACTTGCTCCACTGTCCTACTTTTACAGGTGGTGTGAAGCTGGGCACTGGTTGGGGAGATCTTCTGATGCTTAGTCGTGTTACCGTTACGTTACTTTCTATCAATAATCTGACTTTTCTGCTTCCTCTTAACGCTTGTCCTCTTTTTTATTTCTTTTTTTCCCTAGCTCCTTCTTATCTTTTTACTTTTGTTCTTGGTTTTCTGTTTTTCTCTTATTTTAACTGTATTAACCCCTTAAGGACAATGGGCGGTCCCTAAACCCATTGAAAACAATGCATTTTGAGCCTGCACATGTACGGGCTTTGTCATTAAGGGGTTAAGTGTACAACGTCAAGTAATTCTAAAACAAGATATTAACATTATAATGAGTTATTATAAATAAAAATATTATAAATGAACACTTATTTGGAAACATGCCAAGTAATAACAACTATTTGAGATAATAGTTCTATAACTGAAGTTTGTGACCACGACGTAATGTACCGGATTGTGTTAGTCTGTCAGTTCTAGTTTTGTCATACCTTTTGAATGTATATTCTGTTAGAAGCGCTGTGTAAACTGTTGGCGCTATATAAATAAAAGATAATGTATACAGCATACATCAAAGGGTTACTATATGTACAAAGGTGAGATAAAATGCTAGTAGTCTCAGTAAGTTCCAATATAGCATACATATTTTTTGTAGCTAATACTAAATATCATATCACGTACAATGCTTATGATAAAATGGTATCATTAGTCCTCTATGACATCACGCAGGATCTAAATTGTGTTCATCTGCTTTACAGTGAAGGTTGAGCGGCCCCCCGGAACAAGCATGAAGACGTATGTATTCGTTTACCATCTCCTCCAGTTCTGCGGACATTCCTGGATCTTCACCAATATGGTCGCAAGGTTTCTCTTCTTTGGACAAGGTAACTTAGTGACCGCATGCTATATGTCGCCAAAACGATATGTCTTTCATCATAATGAATTCGTCAGGGCGTCGCTGTACGATACATATTTAGGGGCACTGTGTCTTCAGAAAATGTGTTACGCTATCACAGGGTCGTGAAAAAGGCATACAGGCCCATTCGTAATCATTTTCTGCCCTGACGAAGTCCTTTATGGCTGCAGCGATGGCTCAATAACCCTTTTTTTAATTAATTAGAGTACGTACGCTGCGCTTTTATTGGGGTAGATTCCGGAAACAGGTAGCACTTTAAGTCTTTCTCTTTTTTTTTACGCGTGTTATGGAGGTTACGGGGTTGGGTTGTGTTGCGCTAGTAGACAGGTGTATCAGGCATGCTGTTAAGAGTAACTAGCCGTGTGGTGCTTCATTCGTACAGATTCCTTTGTGGACACGTTCTACACAATTGGGCTGGTAATGCAAGCCTGCCAGTTACTGTCTGCGCTGGAGCCTGTCCATGCGCTGCTTGGGGCTGAGCAGCAGCGATTCTTCCCAACTCTCTTACTGGTATGTCGGCCTTTGTCTTGTTAAACGCTGTAATCACTAACAATAGGTCAATAAGGAAGCCTCACTTCTTTTTTCAGTGTGATTTACAGGCTTAGAATTTAATCATCTCAACCATAGTATACTGACAAGTAGCAGCTTATGGGTGTGGCTAAATGCGAGTGTCCGTGTGGCTTAATGATTGCGTGTACCATGTGGGTGTGGCTTAATGATAACCTGTAGGAGTGGCTTAATTATACCGTGCATTGTGTGTCTTAATGATAGCCTGCAGTGTGTGTGTGACTTGTTAGCCCTCATCATGTGTGTGAATTAATGATAACATTTGGGCGTGGCTTAACAAAAGGCTGTGGCAGTGGCGTGATTGTAGCATGCATCATGTGGGTGTGGCTTGATAGCATGCAGGATCTGCTTGTGACTTAAAGATCACATGCAGCATGTGGGTGTGGCTTAAAGATTGCATAAAGCGTGTGGCTTAAATATTGCATGCAGCGTGTAGGTTAATGGCCCTGCTTATTGTCAGTACCTACAGAGCCTTTTTATTTTCTAACTTGTCTGTATGGTTCTGAGAGACTGGGCAGTAATGTTTGTAACTAGGGGTAACTGAGACGTAACTTTAACCCTTAGCCGTAGAGTTTTTATTAGCAGCACGGCGACTGATGTCTCCATTCCATGTCCATTACAGGTGACAGAGAGACTGGTCATCCTTTTCGTAGTCATTACCAGCCAGGAGGAGGTGCAGAGCAAATGCGTTGTTTGTGCTTTGTTCTTCCTTTGGAACACGTGGGACGTTGTAAGGTAACATCAGTTACCACCGTTATGTTTGTAACTATTTGTTGAATAATACATTGTACGCTAAAGACAAATATTTCTGAATCAAATATCAACATTTGTGCAAATTCTTTTGTGAGCACTTTGAAGGCAATGTCGTCTGTGATTTTATGTTTGATGGTGCAGAAATGGCTATACACCCTTATCCTATCGATATCTATAGATATAGATATCTATATATCTATATCTATATAAATCTATATATATATATATATATCTATATATATATATATATATATATATATATACCCTTGTGATGGGCATCCCTGGCCTAATGGATACATTAATGGATATTGAATGATTGCCTAAGTCTAGGTATATCCATTAATGTATCCAGCATTAGTAGGGTGTGTAAGCTTACATGGCAAAAGCCACCTGAAACGTAACCCTTTGGTTACTTTCCAAATGAATGTGCATGTAAAATATATGGGGGGAAAAACATGTCAGAATAAATTTCATGGAATTATACATGGAAATTTTATGTACAAAGAGTATGTAAGCAGTTGGTTGAATGTTTGGAAAGTGGTGTTATCATGAAAATGTTCCTAGTTACTGGACCAATCCGTCAGTTGCTATGGTGAAAAGGCCACCTTTAAAACCTTGCACCAGATTCACTTTTGGTACATAATCTCCTATATGGACATTATATTTGAAATGTCTGCCTTGCCATAGATTGTATGTGACAATATGCTTACATTCTTTACAAACATCTCACCATCTATTTTAGATAAGTTCTGATTGGCTCAGCATTATATGTTTACTTCCATTATGGATTCCCCCAAAATCATTCTTTATATAGTGAGATTTGTAAATAGAATAGGTTCATCTATTTAAGAGCACACGTGGCAGCTTTAATCATTAAAGCAATAAAAAGATTGAGAAATGATTAGGTTAGGTTAGCTTGACCAAAGGGCTTCTTCAACTAGCTATCAGTATAGAATGTTAACAGTTAAGCTTATATACCAGACCCTCTTCTTTCATTGTAGGTGTGCAATGATCAACAGATCGTTCTGCCACCAAAAGCCATATCTGTTTGTGTGTTTGTGTCATGTATGGACGTTTCTTGATGCAGGTACTCATACCACATGTTGTCAGCAGTAGGCATTGGCTACCCAGAACTGACCTGGCTGAAACACACATGGTGGATTCCAATATATCCTTTGTCAGTACTGGCTGAAGGTAAGATCTCAATATATATCTCAAATTACGCATTTTGACAGTAGCAGTCTGTGTTGGGTTAAGTCGGTAGAGGGAAGAATCACTCAAGGCACCCGTCTCTGTGTTGTGGTGGTAATACAATTATATAGATTCTATATCTTTTGTTGATTATTCTCCAATCCATAACTTTGGAAATGAGATTGATATTTCATCACCCTGACTTCACTATACACAGTTCAGCCATAACATTATGACTACTGACAAGTGAAGTGAGTAACACTGATAATCTTGTTATCATGGCACCTGTTAGTGGGTGGGATATCTTTGACAGTGAATGAACGTTTCTTCCTCAAAGTTGATGTGTAAAAAAATGGGCTAAGCATAAGGATCTGAGCGACTTTGTGATGGCTAGACAGCTGGTTCAGAGCATCTCCAAAACTGCAGCTCTTGTGGGGTGTTCCTGGTCTGCAGTGGTCAGTAGTACCTATCAAAAGCGGTCCAAGGAAGAAAAAGCCATGAACCGGCGACAGGGTAATGGGTGGCCAAGGTTCAATGATGTATTTGGGCTGGCCCGTGTGATCAATTCCAAAAGACAAGCTGGTTCTGATAGGTGTTCTGTTGCGTATGGGGCTGCGTAGCCACAGACCAGACAGGGTGCCCATCCACTTCCGAAAGCGCCCATAATGGGCACGGGAGCATAAGAACTGGACCAGAGAGCAATGGAAGAAGGTGGGCTGGTCTGATGAATCGCATTTATCTTTACATGCACCTGGAACACACGGCACCAGGATGCATCCATGGAGGCCCCACCTTGCAACTTAAGGGATCTGCTGCCAATGCCTTTGTGCCAGATGCCATGGCACAGCTCAAGAGGTCTAGTGGAGTCGGTCAGGGTTGTTAGGTGGCAGAGGGGGGCCTTCACAATATTAGGCAGGTGGTCATGATGTTATGTGTGATTAGTATATAGTATAAAGGAATAGCCCCAGTGAGCTTTTCCTGCAAGAAAAGCTGAGCTGGCCCTATATAATGCATAGTTATATCAGCAATATGAAAAATGTCCCCAAATTAACGTCGCATTATACAGTGCAGGGTCAGCTTTGCACAGAATAACCTACATAGAGATACTTCAGGGATCTGAAACGTTCATGTGAAGGTTAATCATTTTTATTTCCAGGTTGTAACATACTGTTTTGTTGTTTCCAGTGTACACAATTTATGAATCTCTTCCTTATTTTGAATCATTCGGCACGTATTCCTTTAAGACGTCATTGCCACTTCTGGTATCAATCCATTTCCCGTACATTTTGAAAGTCTACTTTATCATACTTCCAGCAGGTAAATACTTTTAGTCTAAAAGTTGTAGTATTATTGATCAATTATTTCACTGACCCTCATATTTTATCACTCAGGTATGCTTTATATATGCACCCATTTATGGTCGGAAAGAAAACTCTATCGCCAACGACGGAATTCAAAGCTAAAAATGAAATAAACCGGTAAGTTGCCACAATAGATTATACATGCCAAGGTGCATTGTATTTCTGCTCAGTTAATCAGCCTTGGCATGCATATTAACCCGGCCCGTATTAATAATCACCAATGCAGGTTTTCACCGCTCTCACTATCCTGGAAACCCTGAACATGTTCTATGTGAGCCTCTCCAGAAGATGAAATGGTATTTTGTAATGGCAGACATGGTGGCCAATAGCAGGGCAACCACAAGATGGTGAGGAGTTTGTGTTTATTACCATGATGTTGTCGTATTGTAACTAGTTTACATTCTCAAATAACTTATAAAACACGCACTTGTGTATAAAGCACACTAAATTTATAGCTTAAAATCGGGAATTTTTTTTTATATATATATAGCAAAAGAGCACTTGTTTATTTTATACTTTGTCTAAATGTTAAGCATTATTTGTGTACAAATACATGTTGAAGAGGACAACCAATATTTGTCTTGAATCCTGAATGTTTTAAGTATTTGCATGGTGCTGTTTGGTAAAGGAAGACCCTTTCTAAATACCCTTTCTGCAATAACCCTTTCTAAAAGCAATAGATCAACATAATGAAGGAAACTAGATTACTGATATAATCACAGCGGAAGAAACAGAGACACAAAACATAAGCAATAGTGGGGAGCAGGGCCGGCCCAAGGCATAATGCCGCCTGGGCAAAGTTTAAAATGCCGCCCCCATTATCTACCCTTCCTCTGCCACCCCCACCCCACCCATTATCTACCCCCCCCCCCTTTGTACTTACCTTTCAGCAGTCCTGCGGCGAGTCTCCCTGCTAGTTCTCGGTGCCGGCTTGTAATGCTGAGCGCCGGAAATGACATCATCTTCTGGCGCTCAGCATTACAAGCCGGCACCAGGACCGAGCTAGAGGGCTTGCAGAGGAGAGAGAGCCTTCTCCTTCCTCCGCTTAAAAAAAAAAAAAGGACTTGGGGCGGCAAAGTGCCGCCCCTTCAAAAGTGCCGCTTGGAGCAATTGCCCCACTCTGCTCCATGGTAGGGCCGGCCCTGGTGGGGAGGGAGACAAACAGGGAGAGTAATACGCTGCTATATACCCCCATAGATTTCCATATGCATGACTCACTGGCACATAGCATCAGTCCGTTCTCAATTTGTTACGTTAGTCCAGTGCTGTCCAAGTTTCACAAGAGCTATTATTTCACATAAGGCTGTGTTTTGAGAGCTTGCTGGATATGCAACAGAAGCTCGCTCCATAAACAATATATGTGTACAGAATAGGCAGTGTTCTAAAAACCATTCTTAAATGCTCAAGACATTGCTCAAGTTCTGTACCTTCAACATAATCACGCAGAAATGCTTTATTGCTTGCACTTGAATGGGCAATAGAGGAACAATGGAGCACCTTATGCATTTTGAATGCTATGGTCACTTAATCATTGGATATACTGTGTATCCACCCTGTTATTCTCCCCAAGCTCACCAAAACAATGTATTTTATGGGGTTCGAAGCAGGTCCCAGACCAAATGGCAACATAGGCAGAAATAGTCTTTGCCCCCATTCCCTTTATTTTTTTTTTCATTTTACACAGAATTATGGTACGTTTGGAAATAAAATGGTGTGAACACGATCATTATGTAAAAACACATTTTTAGCTTTGCCTAGTTTTGTGGGAGTTTTTGGGCTATAAAACACTGAAGCGCTTATATGCCCAAAACTTTTGGAGCTCCTAGAAAAGATGCACATGAGGGGCGTTAAGTGGGGTAAGGCATCAAGGTCCTGGTGCTGAGACTAGCCCTGATGGGGCGATTCACCAAAATGTGCATTAATACATTTAATTTCACTATCTATTACAAAAGCACGACCCCCCAAAGGGCTGAGTAGACCTGGGTTGTATTCTCTGATCAAAACATATACTAGATATTATACATGTGACCTCTAAACATTACATTGTAGAGATAGATTGTGAAGAACCATGTCTGATCTTCACTGTTATTAATATTATATTTATTTGTACCCTGTTTGAATGTGCCTTTGTGTGGGGTGGATTAGCTCAAAGACCCTTCCACCCCCCCCCCCTCTGCAGTATGTGTTCTCAAGGGAGTGCATCTGAGATAACAGATAAGTTATGTTACAGTCACTCTGTGACAGGGCCAGGTGAACTAGCCGGGTCATGGAGCGCTTTTGTGTCCATTTCCTGATACCGTGACCCGGTAATATCTTATATTGTGTAACCGGCCCAGAATGAGACTGCAGCTCTGGCCTTCAAAGAGACAATCTTGTAACCCGGCTGGAGCTCTTAATCAGCCGGCACAGCCCTGTTTGCCCAGACGGCACCCGCACTACAGGGGGGATAACACAGGTGGGGGAACCCATTGTATCCCTTAATCCCCTGATACATCCCCTGTATACTGATGGGATGTAGCTGATGGGATTGGGTTCGGTGCTCATTGAATTGAGATTGTATATACGTTCTGTGTGTTTTGTAATAAAGAGAGTTCTGTTTTAACCTCAAAGCATGAAGTCCTGTCTCATGATTGAGGGAAGTGCTGGTCTGTGACTGCTTTCTTTGGACAGCCACAGCGTGTCCGCTTACTGGGAGAGGGAAGGAGCTGGCGGGCGGATGTGTCCAGTCTAGGGCACAGGTCCATCAGTCACATAGATCATAAATATGTAAAAGTCATATAATCAGTCCTTTTGCCATATAAATGTTGAAATATGGAATAAACTTTTCAACAAGTCATTTTATTGTTTTATATTGTTTAAATGATTATCCTTAGGGTGTGCTATGCCTCAACAGGTCAGGGTTACAACAATATTAAGCAGGTGATCATAATGTTATGGCTGATTGGTGTGTGTTTTTTTCCGCTCAGAATTGTTATTAACTTATTCTGGCTTGTTTTTCATATACCGGTAATAAAAAAGTGCAATTGAAATCTGACATTTATTAAAGGGATTCCAGGTTACAGTGAGAGTCATGGCGTAAATAAATAGAAAACAATTGCTTGAAAGCTCAAGGATATCTTCTTTGGTCCATATACAGTATATGGTAAGTCCAGCACTATGGGAGATCCCTGCCCCTATAGTTGGCCAGTTTGTGGTTCTTGCGTAGCTGTTTAGACACAAGCACTAATTACCATCCAAAGGCTCTGGTCCACACTACTTTCCTTTTAAACTCTGGAAGACCTCGTAGGGCAACAAGGGCAGCTAAAAGAGACAAAGGTGGAAGGTTACCCATCCATTTACCTAAAACATCAAGTTCAACTTGTGCTGCCTGAACAAGATATTCACGAGATAACAAATGCTTGCAATTCAATATAGGAATAGATGGTAAATCTGTCATGCTTAAAGGGGAAATCACATGGATTTTTCTTTCCTCTTTGATCATAAGATCCAATGCTGTATACACTAATGTAGTTTAGCATAAGTGGTTTTATCTCATTTTGCTCCAATAAACTTGCTTTATCTGCCGACCCGGAGGCTGCCATTGTTGTCAGTCGTGTGATTTTCTGGGTGACTTTCCCTGCCCAAACACTAGAATGAGCTGATTTTTTATGGTAATAATTAGTCAGAGTGTCTGGCTGTGTGATTTAGACTGAGATATTCTACTGCTGCTGGACAAAACATTGCCTGAATTTCAGGACATCTGTAAGGTCCAAACATGTTCAGCTTTCCTTCTCGGTAACATTTGAAAACATTTCAGATGGCATTCTCAGCTATTTAAAACAAGGGCAGTCTGAAGCATGTCAGAGGTATGACAAATGCTATAAAAACGATCTTTAAGAGTTATGTCTATAAGAAAATATGGTAAATTCAAATTTTATCCAGCTGTAAAGCCACATACTGGTGTTGAAAATAACTTGGGCACATTCAAATTTGGAGCACTCTCATTTCTTGCATAAAATCCAGAATTTATTTACACACACATGGCAAGAAACTAGACAGAGCTAAGCAGCCTAAGAGATGTTATTGGAGAAAGGAGAGCGCACTGTTCCTCGTAATGTGAATATTTTGGCTTGTGGGAGGACCATTTGTGTTACTTTGTGCTTGGAAGTTTAGCCCAAATATGTACAACTGGCAGAAGCACAGCTCCAACTAGCGTGTGTATCACATGTTACACTACGAAAAACACACTTTATGTGTCAAAGCCACGCAGTATTAACGAAAAATAAATGCTTCCTTTCCTTCATTATTCTTCTTTAAATGGAACAAGAACCACACCACGGTTATCAGAGCGGAACTTCTCACATTCCTCCCATACACAGCACAACAATCAAGTACCTTTTAACGCCGCTCTGGAAGCCTCAGATAAGTTCTCCTCAGGAAGTTCAAGTAGGTTGGCCAGCCAGTCAATAAACTTGGGAAAAGAAAAGAGAAAAAAAGTAGTAATAATATTTTTAAGAAATACAAATTCATTTGAATCGAAGTGGAAAACCAAACACAATCTTATGCTATTTTAAGGATATAAAATATTAGCCTGCTTTCTCTTGAAAAGATACCCTTGCGGGGCAGTGGACTATATTTATCATGACAGAACTGGAGCAAAAAGAAAAGGCTGGAGCACGTTTATGAGGATACTTGGGGTCACTCTATATAGCCACATACATGACCTTGCAAATGTATTCAGACCCGTACCAATTCTCCATATCACTGAATTACAAATAGTACACCGACATTTCACCATTCGATATATTTTATTAAAAAGACTGAACATTAATTATTGGTTTTAATTTAGAAAATCTTAGCTAGTAAGGGGTCCAAATATTTTTGCAACGTTCTGTACTATAAAGAAGGGTTTCTGTGTAATACACAATTGACTAAGCTCTATATTAAGCGATAGAGCTATGTCAGGATTAATTAAGGCGGTATGAATAGGACCACTATTGTATAATATTGGGTATGTGTCCATATAATGTGAATAAATCTCCAGTGTTTTCACCTAATCTCACTTCTGTTGCGAAGTGAGCAGCACCTGAACAACATGCTTAACATTTAATATAATACTGAGACTACGAGAAACACTATAGAACACAATAAATAAAAAAGGAACCTTTTGCACGTGCTCTTTCCAAGGCTCCTTGGCTACCAATAGATGTAAACTATTCGGCAACACGGCTAAACATTCTCGGACACTTAGAACGTCCAGTGAACGCCTGCCCAAGGATTTATGGCCTAATCCAGACGATGATTCTTCTTTCCATGCCAGCCAGCTGGCACTGACCCCAAGCAATAAAGGCGTTGCGTGATCAGCCCATGCCACAACAGACGCAGCAAATATCCCCAACAGGAAGTCCACTGCCTGGAACAGGAAATGACATATGAAAGAAGAAAAAAGGTAATATTGTGATTAATAGTCCATTACTCTTTACAATGTATATTATATAGGCATATACATCCAGTAGAACACAGCACTATGGGATAGTTTGGGCTATTGTAATGGTTTGGAATGTAATGGTTGCACAGTGGGATGGTGGTTTCACTTGGTGCCGTGGGGTTTACACCGCACCGACACAAACTGCTCGTATCACCGCACCTGTATAGTTGGGTTGCAATAATTCTCTTTTATTTTGCATGAGCTCATATTTATTTTGGCAGTCAGCCAATTATTCGCAGAGGGTTGGCACCAACAAAGCAAACACCCTGCCTCGTAGAAATAAAGCACGACTGAACGTGTTAGTATAGTAAGTTGGCAATTGAATGGAAAACTAATTTACAAAGAAAAACAAATTTGCAGGGTGGCAAAAGGTGGCTCAAAATCTCAAACTCATGGCAGGTACTTCTTGCACAAGGGTGCTTGTTAAGGTCTCTAATGAGACTGAGCACACTGGGCATATTTCTAGATGCACACGGCGTAAAACACATTCAAACGTTAATCAATTAATAGCTTGAGACATATCTATTGTAGTGATCATTAATGGTAGCAACCAAGTGGTTTTAATACCACATATGGATATTCTGAATTAAATCACCTGTATTCAAGCAGGAATTTCAAATGTTGCTCTAGCCCCCTTTTAGTATTTTAAATGTTACATTCCGATACGGTTTTTAACTCTTTAAAGGTCAATTTAATTACTGGTTTATATTTTTCATTCTATAATTGCCCCTGTTTCTTTAAATACATTTAGTCAGGACAAGGAAAGTAATGCGTGTTAATGTAGCAATGTGTGTTTTGCCACTCTCTTGCGACCAGAAACAATCAGAAGGTAAACCTGTGTCTAATTTATGAACCATACATTCCTAGACCGATCACATTGATTGTTTAGTAGAACAGTAACATTAATAAATACACCCGATAATGATATAAAGTGTGTGCGGGTGACAAGTCTCATTTAGGAATAAAGAAATCTGTTGGCAAAAGCAAGAGAGTTATTTCAGTCTTTGTGTTACCCAAACCATTAACCAACAAGAACACATATTATTCCAACTGTGCTTTATTTATTACCTCACTGATCTTCACGCTCCCCGCTGGGGTTTGTTGTTGGGCTATGTTTCGTATGTGACTGATCAGGTCTAATAGCCACTCCATCCTCTTCAGAACACCTAGTCAATACAAAATGAGGTGAATAGGTGAAACATTTAAAGATTTCCTGTAAACCAATGTTTAAACCCGGAATATAACACAATGAGAATCTACTGTTTTAGGTTATGGGTTAAACCTGCTGTACCCTTTGAGTGAGACTCAGCTGCCTGCTGCTCATTCATGCTGGCTTGCATTGCAAATGGTTAAAACTGTTCAGCAAATGTATTATTTGATTTTATTATACAGAATGACTTACCTCAAAGTCACATTTTGGGTCCACTTTGTAAATAAACACCTTATTCTATACCCAAATTCCAAACTGGGCCCACTATATCATCAGGTAACACCCAAGTGGGGTTCTTTCATGGGGAGGAATTTGTATTATTGAAAATGAATGGCTAGATTTGTGAAGAATGAGATATTGCAAAACTAAAACCAGTTGTACCTGTGTTCTGATGGCTCGTGACCCGCGCCTGATAAAAAGCCTGTAGCAGCATCCATGTTATGGTTTGTGTTTCCTTGCAATCCACAGCAGCACCAACGATATCGTTCATACATTTCAAGGGTAGACGGCCTTGCGAGACCAGATACAGTCTCACAAAGGTGGTTTTCACTATGTGGTGCTTTAAGGTTAGGAATAAAGTAGGAACATATTATTAAAAAAACAAAAAACCTGCTGAAATATTTGTAACATACTGTTGGAATAAACAATGAAGAAAAAAAACCATAACAGCATGAATTAAATAGAAACATAAATGTTACCTTTGAAATAGAGCATATCCGCTCAATTTCACTCTCGGCCATTTCTGAAAGGCATTTCGCAACCTCTACAAAGATTTCCACTTCTACATCCTGCATGTCCAAATAAAATAAAATAAAAGTGTCAGCGAAACAACGCTTGAGGTTGAAATACCACTTTGTACATTAATTATGTAAGGACAATGGTCCTTCTTTCCCCTAAACAGTTGTTTCAGGGTTATATAGGTGATTTGATGTTCACTGGGTGAGTCAAATTCCTCAATTTAAAGAGGAACTCCTACCAAAATACTTATTATTATTATTATTTATTGTTTTATATAGGGCCATCAAATTCCGCAGCGCTGTACAATGGGTAGACAGGACATAACAAGTAGAATGTAACATAACAAACTGACTTACAGAGACAACAGGTGAGGAGGGCCCTGCTCCAACGAGCTTACAGTCTAGAGGGATTTAGGCACAGAGGGACCTTAGCAAGGTTGGGAGCGGAGTAGTATGAACGTAACATTAATTTATAGTGCAGAAAGTCAGACATGGAATGAGACGTCTGCCAACCACGTTAAGCAGTGGGGAAACAATGTTGCACGTGTCGGGTTACAGTCGTGTGCCAGGGCTGGAAATGTGAACATCGTGAAGAGCGAGTAGTAACTGGGGCTACATGCTCAAGGGCAAATGTGAGGGAGGAGGTATAGAGAGGTGGCGTTGTTAGGGCATGACGTATTTGAGATAGGAGAGAGTAGAGGGAGTAAATCAGTTGAAAATTTCTGAAGGTTAATAGAACTTACTACTAGTATTGTCGACATAATTTAATTCTTTCAGGAGCTGCATATAGGTCATTTTATGGGTTTTGGCTATGTTATCTTGGATCAAGTGTATGGGAAGCCGAATAACACATAAGTAGAAACATTGACTTTTGGAAGGATGGTGCTTGCCATAGTGTCAAACAACAGACACATACCTGTATCTCATCCGGCAAGAGCTCAAAGATCTTCTCTGTAGTTTTACACAGGAAGCTCCAACAGTGCTGAGGGGGGTTGGGAAGTCTCATGGCTTGGCTAAGACCCTGCAGAATGCGTTGGGACATCTCTATATCTCTAGCCTCATCCTGTGCCTCAAAGTTTGGAACAACAAGCACATCGATGAAGGTCTGCAGTTTATCCTCAGACACATGCTTCATCCAAAGAGGCAGTGATGTTAGGAGGTAGGAGCGGGTTTTTACCTGCAATAAAAAAAATACATGCAACATAACATTATATATAACCTTATCCATCACCATCACTGGGAAACACCCTGATAATGCAGCAAAACACACTTAGCGGCAGACACTGAACATACACTAGGGATGCACCGAAATACCGTATTTGCTTTTAACCCCCTTAATGCCAGAGTGGCATATAGGGGTATAAGGCATTTCTGGAGGCAGAGTGGCACATAGGGGGGTCAAAAGGCATATCATGGGGCACAGTGGCATGTAGGGTTAAAAGGCATATCATGGGGCACAGTGGCATATAGGGGGTATAAGGCATTTCTGGGGCAGATGTGCATCACTGGGAGGGCAGGTTGGAAAATAGAAGGAAATAAAACCTAAATATTTTTCTCAATCATAGCTTTTATTAAAAAAAATAGTTTACATGAATTAACATTTACTGGTTAAACTTTTTTCCTATAGGGTCATCTTATATTAAGGCTTTTTCTTTTTTTCCTAAATTAATATTCAGATTTGGGGGGGTCATCTTATAATCAGGGTCGTCTTATAATCGAGCAAATACGGTATATCAGCCGAAAAGGGCATTATCAGCAAAATGCTGAAGTGAATGCACGTCACATGAATCTGCTCGGTTCCTTCTTCCCCTGGTGGCGGGCAAGAGAAGTTGTTCGCACAGAGGGAAGCAGCAGGGCCCCTGCAGAAGTCTGCCAGTGAGAGGTCTACAGTCCAGGTAAGGGGGTGGGGAAGGTTGTATGAGCAAGTATGCGTGATTAAGAAAACTAATGAGTATCTGTGAATTAATGTGTGTGTGTGATAGTATGGATGTGTAAGTGTGTGTGGGGGGGTAGCTTGGCATAGGGAGCCTGTAATCACACTCTTATCATGCTCAGGTTCTAGAATGCACTGGCTGTCTGGGCACGATAGGAGTGTGTTAGCAATCATATATATAATTATGTTAGCTGTTAGCAAACATATATAAATATGATATTGTTATTGATTTTTTCTGTCCAATTTTGGTGTGTTACTTACTTTTAATAAATGTGTGGTTAACACAACAAATTTGGCCAGACAAATTAAATGACATATACATATATATATATATATACATATATATATATATATACATACATATATATATATATATATATATATATATATATATATATATACATACATATATATATATATATATATATATATATATATATACATACATATATATATATATATATATATATATATATATACATACATATATATATATATATATATATATATATATATATATATATATATATAGTACATGCTAGAACCTGGGCATAGTAGGAGTGTGATTTTTCTTAAGGTGTGTGTGTGTGTGTGGGGGGTAATTTTCGGTTTCGGTCTAGAATTTTTATTTTGGTGCATCCCTGACATACACAGCACATAAGGTCTTTGACTACGCCAAAAAAATGAAAAAGTATTTGCTCCCTTTCCCAATTTCTTGCCAATCTATGAGACAAAGACACGGAATAAATACAAATCTAAACATTAAACAGAACCTGTCTTGCAAAGACAAGTAGGCTAAAAGGTCTCAAAAAGTAGCACATGATGCTGCAATCTCAATCTAAATTTAAGAACAGATAAGACACACATTTATTGACGTCTATCAGTCTATCAGGGTTACAAAGCCATTTCTGAGACTGGTACTCCAGCGAGCCACGGTGAAAGCCATTATCTACAAATGGAAGAAAACTTGGAAGATTGGTGAACATTTCCAAAAGTGGCCGGCCTACCAAAAATCCTCACATAGACAACTCATCCAAGAGGTCACAAAAGAACTGCAGGCCTCACTTGCCTCAGTTATGGTCAGTGTTTAGAATTCCACAATTATGCACAAGAAAGAGTGGCATCCACGGTAGAGTTGCAAGGTTAAAAACCACTGCTGATGGTGGTAGTGTGATGGTCTGGGGGTGCGTTGCTGCTTCAGGACCTGGGGGACTGGCAATAAATTGATAGAACCATGAATTCGGCTCTCTACTAGAAAATCCTAAAGGAGAATGTCCGGCCATCAGTTTGTGACTGAAAGCACAAGTGCAGTTGGCTTATCCAGCGGGACAATGATCCAAAACATACAAGGAAGTCCACCTCTGAATGGTTCAAAGAAACAAAATTAAGGTTTTGGAGGCCTAGTCAAACTCTCCATTGTGGTTCCATTGTGGCTGATTTAAAACAATTTTGCCCAGAAGAGTGGGCCAAAATTCCTCACAGCGTTGTAAAAGACTCACTGCCAGTTATTGCACACATTTGATTTCAGTTGTTGTCGCCAAGGGTGATATAATGCCAATTAGTTTTAGTGGGACAATTACTTTTTGATATGAATGTTATAGTTTTACCTTCAATAAATAAAATGATCATTAAAAAGTGGCATTTTATGTTTACTCACATTGTCTTTGTCTTATTTTAAAATGTATTGGATGATCTGAAACATTTAAATGTGACAAATAAGCAAAATATAGAAGAAAATGGGAAGGGGCAAATACTTTTTCACAGCACTGTAACTAAGCACTGTTTAAACAAAACAACTCACATTTAAACTGTGAACAAGTGGCGGCACTATCCACATTCCCAGGAGAACTGCTGCCTTCTGGGAGGTCTGAGCCTGAGTCACAGCTATTTGGATACAAAGTTTTTGTATTTCAGCCCCTGTATAAATACAAACAGTAATTGTCAATGAACAAGACAGGGATTTGTGATTGTGAGCACAGAGAGCATGACTGTAACATATCCCGTAAAAATAGTAGAGGTGTAACATATATACAGTAAGTTCTTGGCTTGCATAAGTGAACCTCTCTACAGGTCTATACTCAGAGACTCAGAGAGTTTTATTACATACTGCTACCTTACCAGTTTGTTCTATTAATTCCGTACATTATTTGACACGTCTGAATTTTTTTATATGCGAGTCCTGATCTAATTATGTAGAAGCTACACAAGTCTATATATTTTCTTCAGGATAAATACGCTGACATTGGTAAACAATCAGGTCTGATTTAGGTCAGTCCTATCCAATTCTTGCCATCAGATTGAAATTTCAGCACACAAGGTACAAAAAAACACAGTTAAATGGGGGCCAGAGGAGACAGTCTTGACAGCCAGTGGATATCTAAACATTATAAATAGCTACCAAAGTTAAGTCTCATCAGCGGTGCAAGTATGGATGCCCAGTTGACAGGAGGATACGGATACGTATCAGCGGCTGCAGCAATCAAGGAGGCGCACACCTTCACCAGGACTGGGGGCAGACACTCAGGACCTGAAATCACATCAGCAAATGGTATATTCAGTTTTCAGAAAAGGCATCAATTAGGTGCAGTGTAAAAACATTGGTGAATCCGTGAAAATAGCTTTCTGCTGTTAGTGCATACTCAAGTCTCATAAAATGATTAGGTGTTCCCTCCAACCAATTACATATCTCACCTGAAATAAGCCTAGCTCTACAGCTTTAGCAGGGATTGAGGCTAGACTGCAGGAAGTTAGGCTATTTAACTGTTTAATGTCCGCACATGATCTAAACTCTGAGTCTGGTCTGTAGAATGCGTCCCTATCTAGAAACAGTGGACATACTGGGACCTTATACCTTGTTCTGAGATGTAAAAGTCCTGTCCTTTCCTACATTATGGAGGAAGGACATTCCACATCCTAGTTTCAGGCCTCTTTACATTGACACAGGTGGTTTATATGTATGTCTTAATTCAGGAAAGGGTGTCTCAGCACTGATATTTTGTGCTTTGTGAGACATGTGACCTAGGAGTTCAAATTTTAAGGATTAGGTGAAATGAAATGTACTCATCTTCAAGGTACCTTTCTTCCCTGCAGATATAAGGAAATCTACCACTGCCCGTATTAAGCTTCTTTCTGGCAGGTATCCGAAATCTGGAGGGACTGCAAAGAAGGAGACAGCTTGTTTGTTATAATGAACATGAACTACTGCTGTGTTGCACGCCAGCCTGCTGTTACTGTAATGATGAGAAAATGGTCTGCAAAAAAAAAAAAAAAATCCAAATACAATTCTGCTCACCAGAGGTCCTGCTCTGAGTGGAAGAGAGCGTGGACAAGTGAAGGTGACCGAGGATCCAGGCTGCATTGGTCTGCAGGCCAATCACTCCAGAAAAATTAATTATCTGTGGAAATGAGATGTTTCATTACACCCAACCATAGCTGGCTACAACAGATCCATTAAGTGGGGAAATAAACAAGAAAGTCATCTCTGGCTAAAAGAAAATTAATTCAAAACTCACATCTGATATGTTGTAATATTTATTGTGAAGCTGAACTAGTTCTCTGGTGTTGAGAACCCACATAAAGCTCAACCAATGAAAGCACATTAGCACAACTTCAAGATATAGCTATTGTACACTTTGAGAAAAAAAAATGAAAACCACAAACACATGATTTCTTAGTGTCCTCGTTCCCCAAAAGCAATGACTCCATACCTGCATTATTGTTTTGATGACTTCGCTCAGTCTGCTTTGGAACTGAGATGAGTGTATGGCTTCAGATTTCAGCTGCAAGGAGACAGAAATGACCACATTGGATGATGTATATACAGCATGCTGATATTATTAAGATTATTGAAACACAACAAGATTTTGACCATCAACCCACAGCAAATGCAACAGAATCCTTTGTCATTAAACTCAACTAGAAGAAACAATTTCAGGCAATTTTAAATGATAGTAATAATGACAAAATGGCATCACATTTCTATTTGTATGAGAACTTATTCTATAATTGCGTGCTTTGCCATGAGATGTTTAGCAATGAGGTTTGGTATGTTTAAAGCTGGGAAGTTGTCTCCTACCCTCTTTAAGGCATATTTAATATAACAAGCCTAATAAAACAAAGCAAGGTGCCCCTTAACCTTACTGAGCAGGAATAGGGTATGACAAATAATATGCATGCATAAATATTAGGTTTTGGTGTTTTGAAGGGTTCTTTTCCTACAGAATTGAGCTTACTTGTATCAGTGCAGATTCAGACCCAACCAAGGCCACCAGCCCATTTAAAGCAGCCAGACGTTGCATTGTGGGACATCCCTGAAAGACATACATATATATCTTAGCAATATCTTTTTTTAGGTTCTCTTTATAGGTTAAAACTGAAGTAGCACTTACCTCTGCCAGGAGAATCTTTATCCAGGCCGGTAGCAGTCTGTTGTTCAGGTCTTCTGCTTTCCCGTGTCCACACACCGATAACCCATGAACAATGCTTCCCAAAGCCAATGCCAAGCCTGGGGTCTGAGTTAAAGCAAAATAAGAGGCTTAACAATCAATAGCAGTAACAGTTGCACAGTAACATCAAGAGGCAGCTGGTGACATATAGTTTGTGAATTTAACAGAATTACTGGGTCAGACTATTGTACAGGTATCTCTGTTGTGCAAAAATAAATCCCATGACTACTCAAAAGACATCCTTCTAAAAGAAAAGGGGTATACATTATGGTTGTAGTTCAACAGCACCAGGGAACTGCCAACCAGAAGACCCTATTCTGAGCCAAGACTGTCCCAGTAGACAAAACGTGAGAAGGAACGTTGGACCACGGAGGAGGAGGGCAGCTGCGGCTTCTGCCTCAAATAAGTTTTTTTTTTCTTTTTCATTTTTGAAGAATGCATATTAAAAAATGGATCATACTCCTTAGGTGACACAACTTTTCTCAAGACACAGAATAAAGCCTGGCTCTGTACCCATCAATGAATGTATAAAGGTAGAAGAAGATGGTGAGAACACTGACCTGCTGGTTCTGCTCAGTTAATGTCCGCAGCTTGTTCATGTGCTCTTCAGCCTCCTCAGCATTAAGGACACCAGCACTGAATGCAGACACAGTGACAACAGCCACACAGTATGACAGCACCTGGATCAGAGCCGCACGGATACTATTAATGTGTCCCTTACATACATAAATACTAATAACAAAAACTCTATGCACCGCGTTCTTACCTCCTGCACTGTCCGGCTCTGGTCTGCACTGTCGCACAGTGATGTGTAAAGTTTGCGCAGGGTGGCAGTGACATGGACACGGCTGTCAGTCTGGTTGCTCTGACTCATGAAGGACAGCGCAAGGCCTGCTCCCAGTATACAGCCCATGCTTGGGGAATAAAAAGAACGACAAACTAGTTAGGGGTTCCCGATCTTAGCTTTCAGAGGTTTAAAAAGGAAACAGTAGAGTTTTGGGATATATTTGTTCACAAATTTTTGTTTTAAAAAAACAAACAGGGGTTATGTGACACAGAGTCAAGAGGTTAGGAGTCCTTAGTCAAGTTGGTACCTTTTAACGGCCCAAAGTAGAAAAAGTTGTAACCTCATAAGTGTCTTTTTCCTTCCATCTCACTCTACATCTTTTTCTATGTGTTTGACTAAAGACTGTCTCCTCTTGGACCTATATACAGAACTGTATATAGCAATTTCAATTTTCCTTATTATTGTGCTGGTCACACAACCAGCAGATGGCGGTATAACCCAAGATACTGCCCTTCTTACCGGAGCAGCAACTCTTTTGCCAGAGTAATAGTGAACAAAAGACCTATAAGTGTGCTACTCAATGGTGGATTTGTATCACCACAACCGAGGGAATCATAATAACACACTCATTAATTCATAAAAAAGCAGTAAAGCCTATCACACAACACTAAAGGCTAAAACATGCCACTGTATAATATTGTGATGCCCATTAATTCACATGATCCATTTATTATAATGGTGGATGCCATTATAATAAAGGATTGTCAATCTGGACTAAGATTTATAACATCCAATGCCAGGCCACTAACACTGTTGGTGTCGACTTTACAGACCTAACAGAGTATGTAGTGAGGCTTGCAAATTATTTGTGGTATTAATAAGTAAATTTTTTTCTAGTCTAATGCGATTTTTTTGGTAGTTGTATAGCTGCCAATTGTCTCAGAAGGGACAAACTTGACAATGGGATCATTTGTTTAACCTTGAATGCATTTTAGAAATTACACTTTCATACTTCCTGTAAGCGTTTAGTTTTGGGGGAGAACTCGCAGGCTGACGTCAGTTTGGAGAGTCATAAATCTATGCATTGCAGCTGCAATACCAGATATGATCACTTGAGTTCTAGCATTGTTGGTCTTACCATGAAAGCAACTAATGAAATGGTCCAATCAGCAGGAACATTGGTTGATACACAGCTTAAGATCACATTTTGATATTTGCACCAGAATCACAATTATGCATAACTCTCTTGCACTAAAATGCCCAGCAAATCATATAGCACAAGAAGCAGCTTGTCCTCATATCACACTTTACAGCGTTATGCTTATCAGCATCTGGCTAGTTGGGCTTGAATTAGGTCTGAGACATGAATCCCTTCCTGTTCAAAGCCCTTTGCTTTATGATACAACATAGCATCATCCAGACAACATAGCATCATCCAGAACAGTTGATGCTGATGTTGAACCTCAACTGTCAAAGACTATGGGACTTCACGATTTAAGGATAATACTTTGACCCACAATGTTATTCTTGTTACATATTAATAAGAGAAATCCTAAAACTAGTACCAATTTGCATTACTTTACTACTTAGTCCTTTACCGTGCTAACAGGATGGAACACAGGCAGGACATTCAAAGTAAAATAACAGAAATGCAAAAAGGGGATGCTGCCAAAATGGGAAATGTTACTGGCAACTGCATTTGTTTGGGGGCAAGATGTTCATGATGATGTCTCTATCACATAACACCCAGTAAGGCATGCACCAAACACACTTTGCGTGGCAAGATGGGTTCCCTAGTGGTATGCTGTAAAATTAGCCTGCCCTGAGCCACTAGCCATTTATCAGAGGGTGACCAGTGGGCCTATACTTCTCTGACACTAAAAGGATAAAGTTTTTTACCGCCTTCGCCTCAGCCCTCCTGCCATGGATACAGAAGCAGCTTGTACGGAGAATATGGCTCGAATAATTACAGTGCCTGAAATCCAGACAAAGGAACATTTGGATCCTCCCTGCGCAGCAGCTCTGTGCACGGCTTGTGCCGATGAAGCCTTTTGTGCCAATGTGTGTGATGTGCACGGTCTGGTGGCTGTAACACAACTCCTGCAGCTGGCACGCATAGGCAAACACACATTTGGCATTTGTTAGTGCGGGTAAACTCTTCATCGCCATTTCTAAATGGTTAGCAACTTTCGCAGACCCCACCTGTATTCCAAATGATCTTTTTAGATGCTTTCCTACTGAATTACTACAGTGTGAATTCTGGCCCTCAATATCCATAATGGAGTGTGACCCTCTTACATTATAGGTCCCACGATCTCAAATACACGTTAGCACCGTGACTTTCATAACACCTCATACATACTTGTATTCAACATTGGGGTCAAAGCAGCAACTTTCCAGCGCATCCAGAGACTTCATCATATGTAAATTCATCTGCTGACCAGACACATCACTGCAAACAAGAGAGAAAATATCTGCTGTCACTCACAACGTTCTACTAACCAACTCTGAACTTAACGATGGACCACTACTGTACATATGAACAAATACATTATTTGATGTGTGTGTCTGTCACGTATATACATTTAGTACAGAATATCACTTAATGAATTAATAAAGCTGTACATGCATACAAAGTGATAGATAAGTAATAGTGTATTTAAAAGTTCTATTTCACGCACAGTAATTACCAAACACTGGCAGTTATTTTTGGCTTAACCTATTTTCTTTTTGTTTGTCCGACACTGATCTGCATGATTCTGCTGCATGTACCAGAACACGATTACTACTGCGGCACAAGCTGACTTAACCCCTTCGTGACAATGGCTGATTTTAGTTTTTGTACCCTTCGTGACAATGGCTGTTTTAACATTTCAGCGACTCCATTGAAGTTTAGGAGGCGTGGCCCCTGATGCCGATCTCGTTGTTGCTGAATGCCTCGTCATCGAGGTGGTTGGGTTTGGGTGCAGAAATTCAACGTAGATCGCTTTCTACGCCCATTTACAGCCGCGGCGGTCCTGGCCATTTGTTGCTATCTGAATGTCTTTGCGTGATGTGCCCGGACCGTCGATTGTCATCAAGGGGTTAAAGGATCACTCCAACCCTATTTTCATGCTAAATGTATATTGGAGCCCATTTTGTATTGGCCCTACTGCAATTTTACTGCATGCAAATCAGCACAGACATTCTTTATGATTATTTCTTCTTATTGTTTATTGGAGTTCTTTTTTCTCATTTAAGGTATTACTGAAAGCAAGGAGCATACCGTGCTTTTTGCACGTTCTCAGTAGAGCTTCCATTCTAGTCAAAGGGGAGAAGCCATTTAGATGTATGCTATCCAACACCGATGTTTACTTAGCTGCTGCTTTGGTGATTTCAATGGGCGTGCTACCATGCGTGAAGATTATCTACTCATTCTTCCTGCTTTCAGTAGGCTGCCAGAGAAGGCTGCCTACTGACTCCAATAACTTACTAAATGGTAAGGGCCATCATTAACTAATTCTGTAAGTCCAAATTGTCTTGCAATGCAGTACGTGTTAGGTTGTGTTTATCCATTGTACAGGGGTGCAGAATAAAGCGGTGCTTCCTAAGTCACTAAATAATGAGAAAGCATGTTTTCATTTGCTTGCAGTAAAATGTTTGCAGTCCAAACATATTGAGGTCGATTAAAAAATAACGATAGAACTTTTAGACAATTGTACAGTACAGTTTTATGTACAGCCCGGGTGTTCCCAAATTCATTTACGATGCTGGTCCTTAAGCCTCACACTTTCCGGCAGCTACTGCGCTTTCTGTAGAACGCCAATATTTAATGGATTTTCCATTGCTAAGTGCGAAAACGTAATGCTGCAGATTAACGACACATTTTTACACGCTGCTTTAAGACCTACGTGACTTTCTCTTCACACAGCCGGGAGATAAACATCCCCAGTGCCAGTCCCATGTGGATTTGCAGAGGATGAGAGTCGTCTGCCCCTGGCTTCCCAGGTAACTTGGCCGTCAAGATACTGAGAACTTCTGACACCGTCTCCTTAAGCGATACAACCAGCACTGGGACAAGCAGCGACAGGGCTGTGGCAGCACAGGAGCGGGCAATCACACTGGACGTGTTCTCTCCGGAGTAAGATTTCTGAAAATAAACAAACCAAAACGGTCAACATGTTGCCCAGCGAGATATTTATTGAAGTCTTGTAACAGAAAAGCATTTCTTGGAAACAATGCCAAGAATTACAGTTATGGCACACAAACAGTTAACAGAGCTGTTCCACTTAAACTGTTCCCTGTACCATGCTAAGGATATAGAAACATGGTCTTGTTTTACCTTAATCACTTAAAAACAATATAGAAATGTTTCAAGGAAACCTTTTTCAAAGTTTCTTTAGCCACAGCCAATCAGGGGCCTGCTTCTATGTCACATGATAATTACATGTTCCTGGCAAATATTATAAATGAGACAATTGTCTCATTTATTGCTATGAATGGTCAGAGCATTCAATAGTACAAGAAATAAATGTTTCCAATACTGTATTATGTTACAAACGTGTCCAATACAACACAGTAGATGTATCTTTAACATCCATTTAGAGCACACAATTATAATTGACAGTCTTGTATTGCACGGATTACTGCATATTATGCGTTGCTAGCATGGGCCAAGTCAAATAACACATCTCCCTAATACAAGGTGGTTAATTACCCCCGTCTGTGGGGTAGAAGTGATCAATAACAGGGCCTAGGGGGTGGTAGTGCAAAACCCTGGTGAACTTGCCCTGCAAGAAGGACTTTAGGCCCTGCATAATGTATTGTTAAATCATTAAAAACCCATCCTTCACATAATCTTTGTAAATTGAAGGGCCAATCCCCAATCTGCATAGTGAAAAGTTTGATCTGTGAAATGATGAGCTAGTCCTACATTAACAATGCCTTATACAGGGCCAGCTCAGTCCTTGTGGTTGTGTGCCTTCAGAATACCTAAGATGAAGTATCCATCTCATCTGCAGACACCTGGGTGAAGTCACTCCTATAAATTACATTCAAATTTCTGGTTATGTATAATTTATGCATCTGGGAGCCACTACGGTTCCCACCAACGATGGCAACTCACGGATGTCACTTCTGGCCTCAATGTACGCCAATACATCTGCGAGAGACGGGCTTTGAAATGATTTGCAATACCTCTTGTGGATCTTGATATATTGCTAGCATGTAACCAACATTACTTTGAATGATAAACTTGAGTTTGATCCTGGGAATAACTTGACAGATAGTTCAAAGTCATATGTTTGGTGAATTGCTATTTAAAACAAATGCGTTGTCGCTTTGTCAATGAGCCTTCTTCAGGATCAACAAAAAGACGAGGTACGGGTTAAACCCTTTCTTCATTCGTTCACAGAACCCTTGGTGTATAACAAAATAAACACATTTCAGAAGGAGGTAATATGTTGATGTATGAACAAATTGTCTGAACAAAAGCAAATCGTGACAGATAAGGGCAATTTCTCTGCAGATAGTCTAATAGATGCAAGACAGAAGAGAAAACAACTCCTGCTGCTGGAAGCCGTCAGCTGGCGGGTTTCCAGAGCTATTACGAAGGGGAAGCTTCCAGGCAGATGGATTATATCCGTAGGGATGAAATAATCTGGAGTAGTAATCTGTTTTATGAAGAGGAAAATGAAGTGAGGTTTTAGGAATGATCCTTATTGTGATAATTACGTTTTCCATCGCTCCGGCGGCATATAGAAACAAAGCAAAATGCTGGACATCCTTATTTGCAATATCAACAAAGATAAAGGAGTATATGGGCATCACGACACAAGAAGAACGCAAAGAAAATGATGTACAAATGACTTGCAGCTTTTCTAGATCATCCATTTGGACATCTATGAATCCTGTCACCTTAGATCGGGCTGTCTCTGATCCTCATCTGCTATGCTATGGAGATGTGTAAGAAGTCACTGGCAGACACCGATTAGGTGTGTACTCAGATCTTTCTCCACTTGTCAATAATGTAGCTCATCCCCAGCAAATTAGTATGCTTCCTCTACAAAAGTGTTTTTAAGCATGGGGGCAGCAGCTGTCAGCATCCTTACTATATACATATACATAGTATATATACTATGCTTTAGGAAAATCAGTAGTGTCCTGCCTTAGGACGCTTCTTGCAAACCTCTCTGAAAGGATTAGCCTCCATGAACCCGATGATGACCAGTACTGCCCTCTGAGAAGCCTTGGGTTTTCCCCCCAATGTATTAAGTTGTCTTGATTTGCAAGATTACAAAAGGAAAAACTGCCAACGATTCTCAACCATCATCGGCTCCAGACAAACCTGTTTTTGTAATTGTGATTGTGATTCTGGCTTGTATTGAATGGTATACAGTAAGATTTTCCCAAACACATCCTTACTGGCATCCTAGGGCTGCTTGCCTCACCAACTGCTGTGGACTACAATTCCCATCAAGCTTCATCAGAATGACAGGAGGTAAAGATTCCAGCAGCTGCAGTCACAGGTGTTGCCTACACCAGCGCTGGTATCAATTCAGAAAAGAAAAAAAAATCTCAGAAGCAGATGTTCTTTACAGAATCTGGACACAGAGAAACATATCCAGATCGGTGGTGCTGAAAATGTTGAACGTTATCAGCCAAGGTTACGCAGAGCATGGTTCGGGTTCTTTAATTTCCATAAAACACAGGCCACAGACAAAATGGCTTGGCACGATAACAATGGTTGGCCACACAAATACTTCATTAGGGAATCTGTGAACTTTCATTTAATTAAAAAATAACACTTTCCAATTTATTACAATCAAGCCCATTTTAAAATACGATGATAATACAATGAGTCCTGCAATGCAGTGAATATAATTTGCTCGATACCCACACTTAATTTTTTTTTTACCAATGATGCATTTGAACTTGATGGACTTTTTACAGAGTACAAATCTAACTATATAGAGAAGTAAGAAGACACAAGGTCTCCAAAAATCAAATCAAACGGAAAAACAAATCCACATTTAGTTTGCACAAAGTGGTCACGCCACAAGATGTAGTGGTTTCCTAGCATAAAATTTTACCACAGCTGCCAACCAGTGTGTTAAAGGACACTGTATGGAATCCAACCCAACCCTCTAATCCTGCACTTTGTGACTGCGTGAAATATAAATCTCCTGGTACTGTATGGCTTGATGTATTTGAAGCAGGGTGCCTTGGGACTTGTCTTTCTTGTTATTTATGTCTCGGTATCGTTCATTAAAATGAATTAACCCCCTATAGGAAATAAGCCATCTGCTGCTACATTCTCCCACCAGGGCTTGGTGGAATGCTGCCAGCTCGTTTTCTGCAAACCAAAACTCC
Organism: Spea bombifrons; assembly: GCF_027358695.1. Taxonomy (NCBI): domain Eukaryota; kingdom Metazoa; phylum Chordata; class Amphibia; order Anura; family Pelobatidae; genus Spea; species Spea bombifrons. The sequence goes on from NC_071087.1 coordinate 91,159,906, forward strand.
GCTTTTTGGCAGGGTATCAAGTCAGATGCTGAAAGGCACAGCGCGGATTTAGAGTATGTATATTTAAAGCCCTGTGGCCGTTGACTTGAAATGTGTATTAAACAAACAAAAAAGAAAGATATCCAGGGCAAAGATCAGGTGATATAAGATTCTCATTGTGATTATTGCTAGAGAGAGGGAGCTACCACTTCCTCATCACAGGCGTCCTGGCCGTAGAGAGTTTAATAGCGAGTGAACTCTTAGATGACCAAGTCTTCTACTGCTCTAACACTCACTGCAAAAGCTAGTATGGCTACGTCTGAAAAAGGGCTAGAAGCTAATATATAAAATGTAAGCATGGTAGTGAGATCGCAGAAAGGTCTGCACCTCATTGCTTCCTAACAGTAAGACAAACATGATCAATGTAAAATAATTAAACAGTGCACTTCTTTCTTATCCGGTTCACATGCAATGTTAATTATCTATGACTTTCACAGATAAAGCAGGACCTTTTGCGTCCAACCGTGTACATCATGAAAAAAAATGGTATATTTATAAATGTATTTTCCAAAAGCAGTGCGGCTACCAACAAAACCAAAGGAACAAGCTTTCGGACTGCTCCATCAGTATATTTGGCTCGTAACATATAACTTAACTTACTTGCTGGATCCACGGGAAGATTCTGCCCTTAGGACGATAGTGGCTGTCCACAATACTGAGGAGGGTGTCTATAACCATAGAGAGCCAAGCACTTGTAGGTAGTATATCAGGTCCAATCTAAAGTAAGACATTGTGGGAGAGGAAAAAAGAATAAATAGCATACTAATTTTAAAGAAGAAAAGAAAACACACATCCAATAATGTAATGTGCTAGTGAACACGGAATTCCAAGTACTGCAAAATGACAACCCAAGTGATTCTAAACAGATGAGCCATTTGAACAGTTGGATTGGAATGCATACTGTAGTTTGGATGAAGTAAAGTGCATTCTTTAGTTGATGGGGTTAGTAGATTTCCTCCTTTCCTGGCTGCCTCTGCTGAAACCAAGAAGCCTCCGCGTGTGATCTTCTTGAACATGGTCAGTAGCGCTCCCATGGAAGCCACGGAAGCAGCAGCCTATAGTATGTATACTAGCACCCGTGTTCAGATACAGCATACATGTGATTGGCTGCTGCCATAGAATAGAGTGGAAGTCGTACTGAGCATGTGCACAAAGTAGACAGCAGTATGCTTCCTGCTTTCACTAGAAGCTGTTAGGGGAAGAGCTACATAGGATGAAGGTCTTCATTTGCTAAGTTGAATAACTAATACACGGACTTGCATGCATAGGCGTCAACATGTGCTCCAATATGCATTTGGCATAAAAATAAGGCTAAAGCGTACCTTCTAGCAGTCAGTTCAGGAAAACGGAACAATAAATATGAACCCTTATTAGCTGCAAATCAGTGCCAAAGAAAACACATGGCTCACTGGCACGCAGAATTTGTTTTGTGCTGCAAACCACTGCTTGAGCTGATCAGAAATATTACCATCAAAAGTTACACATTATTTCACACTTACCTCCGGGGCTCCTTCACATTCTGAAGGGAGGCTGTTTTCATATTTTGAGACGGCAACAGCCAGTCCAGTTAATGCCAAGAGAGAGTTTCCTTTCACCACGGGGCTCTCTCTGTGTAAAGACATTGAGCCGCAGTGAGACAAATGGGCCATAATACATGCACACAGCAGGGCACACTGATGGACAATGGCACTGCTGCCACGCTGCTGATGACTACATTTAACGGGCAACATGGCTAAACACTACCTGGGGGATGCTCCGGACACAATTTTTTTTGTGTAAAAGCAATCTGTGAGTTTTTAACATATTTTCTAGAACGCGATTACTGGTGGAGAAGAGGGTGATGCCACTTCCTGGTAACCATCGAATTCTGTTGGAATTTTGTTGCAAGTTCCAACTCCAATATAAATCACCAATTCTAACTATGCAACATGTAACGCCGTATCTCACATTTATACATCAAAATCTAAAGAAATATATGTAAAAAAAAAAGTCAACATTTGCTGTGAATCTAGCCCTTTACTGAAACATTTGGTTGGCATATCACATTTTCTCCTTTTGTAAAAGGATGTTCACCCGCTTTTGTTGATTTCTCGAAGATTGGTTTCTTGGATGGCCTGAACATGTTTCAGAGCCGAAGCCATGCTAAAGAACACAAATCTACTTCAAAGCTAAGTAACGGGATCACATATCTCCCAAAGATGTTAACGGATAGTCTATTCAGTGACCTGACGAAGAGGGGAAAATGTATTATGTAAGAAACAGGGAGGGCACATGAGCATCGCCTCTCGCTTGCACCTCAGAGTTGGGACGGAGCAGCCGCCGGGGTACGGCTCTAGCAGGACACAGAGCATGCTTTACCTACAATGTAATTGAACTCTATGCCAGCGCCAAGCTTGCCTGAATCTGGCAAATATAGTGCATATTCTCTTTGCAGTGGTATCTCTGGAAACGTAGGATAAGGGTACATGGATCCAAAGGGGAAAAAGTAGGTGCACCTCCTAGAATGGACAGTCAAACCCATTAAATTGCACATTCCTGTGAGCAGATTTCAAGCGCTAAATGAAAACGCAAACCCTTTAGGTCACACTACTGAGATTCATGAAAGGGCAACTGCAGACCGCAAGCTCTTTTGGTATATGTCTGTGGGTTTTCATTTCAATGGGGGCTGGCATCACCAGAAAGGGCGCATACAAACTTTTTTCTGTGTAGGGAATAGATCTCTGATGTCTCGTGTAAACTAAGGGTTGATGAAAGACGATAATGTAGAGAAAGGCATTGACGTCCTTTAATCACATCCCTTGCCAGAACGTCTCCACGAGGAACCTGGTGACTATGTGTGCGTACCCGTGTAGACCTGAACTAGTCCACTTAGCCAACGTCCATCTTCCATCCATCATCAAAGCTATTTAGGCAGCTGCTGAATACATGTGACCTAAAGCTTCAAATACATCCCCAAAAGTAACATTGCAAAAAAAAAAACAGTGCTGTGTACCATGATGAAGGCTAGCACTGCAAAAAAAAACCCTGGTTTTATTCCCACAATCTTACTTTATTTGCAAAACCATGAAAGGTTTTGTTTGGCAAAATATTGCAGTACTTCCATAGAATAGAAGCTTTGCAGATTATCATAAACCCAATAATTGTAAACTCTGTGGGCAGGGGCGTTATTCCTGTACCCAGTATATACATCTTTCATTCCTGTCATTAGAATGTAAGCTTGACAACGACATTATATCGCCATACTGAATCAGACTCTTTCATTCATTCTGACACGGAAGGGAGTTGAGCTGCGGTCCCTGCACAGGTGCTTGCCTGTATTACAGCCAACATCCAATATGAAGCACAATGGAGAGTGGTTATCAGCCCCCACACATGCGATGCCGACCTGGACTCAACTGACGTTTGCTACTACTAAAACAGCCAATTAAAACCACAGTTTATTGATGAGGTACGGCATTGCAAGATGCTGGTAAATGTGACAGGTCTACAGTACCCTGAAATGTGTTCTCTCCTCTAATGCATGTAGTCTAGCAATTAAACCGTAAATACGTGGTTTCTTAAATAATAAATTAATCTTTTATGAACACTTCTGCCGTAGACTGATTTAAATGGATAGCAACAGCTCATAGCAATTAAGCCTCTCATTAATGGTGAAGGTACTATATGAAAACATCTTATTAAAAGTCACGTTACTGAAAAATAAAACTAGATATTCATGATGTGGCTCACATTTGCTTCTAACATTTCGGGGAAATTAAACTTTGAATCCCTTTTCATACCGAAAAAAAAATAGTGCTGCTCTTCAATGGAAAAGACTTTTCATTGAAATCAGGCTTTTATTACTTCTCTCTACATATTTCAAGTGAAATTACCATTCAATGATACAATGAATGTGCCAGGGCCGTCTAGTAATCCCCATTCCGATTGTGTTCCAGATATCTGCTGTGAATGCAATGAAACACAGAGATCTGGGGTGAAACTAGCATCGTTCTAACAAACCGCTGTTCTACCTACTTCTACCTGACTTGAATACTTTTCAAACTAAATGCAGCATTGGAAGCACCTTTTTTAGTACTGATGAATGAATGAATGAATGAATGAATGAAAGAATGCTTATTGTCAAGAGCACTTATGTGACACACAAAAACAGGAACTGGTAGGGTGTTGCCATACAAGCTGAAAGGCTTCTTTAAAATGCCCTGTGTTGTTCTTATGTGATTAAACATTTACGGTAAAGAAAATTTGGTTAGCATACTAGAGTTCTGGCCTTCAAAATATATATGTTTAAACCTTCATGATAGAAAAAATGACTTTAAACCTAGTTAAGCACTGCACACACTATTCTTGTACTTTCATTGCCTATCAAACACAAATGTAATACTCGATATATTTAGGATCTCGTTCCTCATGTTTACCCAGTCTCCTTTCCCTACTGCTGCGTGATGGGGTGGTTTATTCAGCTGGGGGGATAAGATTTACTGTTTTCATTCAATTTGGAAAATTGAGGAGGAGGATCTGCTTTAATTAACAGCAACAGTAACATTATTAGCTATTAATTCTGAATATGAAACATCCATCTTTACATGCCGGGCCCCGATTTACATTCCAGACAGGGCTAGGCACAAAGACCTGCTGAAGCCCACAGTGCTTTGTGCGTGGAGCCTATGGGTCGGCACAACCAAGACTGGATGTAACATGCTTAAAAGTACACGTGATATAAAAATGATGGCCAGACAAGTAACCTATATAACCTACCGCAGAAACTTTGGCTAGTCTTCTCATATCTAGCTTGCACTATACAAAGAATTTGGAACAGTTATACCTGGCGAATGTTTAATCAGAGGGAAATGCACAGAATTACTTACTTCACAGCAGATCTGATAACGTCAGTTAGCGCGTCTCGCACCCTGTGGCACAAAAGGAAATTAGCGCTGATGTAGTTCATAATCACATACCTCCCAAGGGTCCCTGTTTAGGAGGGATAGCCCCTCGTTGCCAACCAAATCCCTATGTCCCTCCTTTATCCTTTTTTATATTTTATAGGAGCTCAGGCTGTTTGCTGGGTGAGGACATCACAGTGTTCTCTAGCTGTAAGTCACAATAATGTGTATAGGAACTGTTAATATACGTTACGTTGTATGAACAAAATAAACTGTTCATTTACCAAACGTTTATTACACACTGATAGTAGTACAAAGCCAGCTGGTAGAACTGATCCACAGGTTTAATGGCTAATTCAGATGAAAGTGGTTTTCTTTCCCCCCTCTACAATTATAGTAAAATGGGTTTGCATCTAGAAGCAACATACCTTCTCAACTAGACTCCCAATTAAAAGCATAATGGGATTTATTGACTAAAGTGGGAGATGGAAGGTGAGTTTGAAGGCGAGTTGAGGTTTGAATCCACTAATTAATTATATATTGTGAAGGACAGTCATTGCCAAGTTTCTCCTGCAAGGAGAGCTGAAATAACCCTGTAGCAAACACAGCAAATAGCTGATTAGCGAGGAATGGGACAATTCCCAGTTATTATAGTGAAAATGATGGCTGGAGTGTCCTTTTAATTATTCTAGTATGTTTCACTTCCAAATAGAAAAAACTGTTTGACTATTACTTTTACTTTACGTTATGTAGCTTAGTTTATTTTTAACCACATGGCTGAAAGATGCATTCATTTATGTTATTCCCGGCTGTGTTTTTTTTGTTTTTTTAAATACGGAACCTAATTGCATTTGCTATTCCAATCTGCTCTTTCTAATGAAGCCATGAAACAGCCACAGACGAGTTAGAGTCCGTGTTGCCATTGGCAACAACTAAAAAGTACTGAAAAATTAGCTAGGGAGCAACATGGCAGTTTTTATGCCAAAGACATACATGTCTTTTTATTAATGGATTTGTATTGTCCATTTATACAGTAATTACAAGTAAACTATAATTTGCAATATATATATATATAGTGTTACCAGTGAATTGAAATAGTTGTTTCTAGTTAAAGGGTATAGGAGGGGAGCCCAGGGCATAGGGGATATCTGAACTATCCCAGAGGTGAAGCACAAATCCATTTCTTACCAGAGCCAAGCTGTATGGGTTTTGTAATGCAGCTCCTGAGGGTCATCCTTCCCATGTTTCAACTGCATTTCCAGCTCAGCTTGCCTGCCCTGAAAATGCAAACAGGTCTGTGAGACTACATTTGCAATTCACATATCCTCAATTCAGCCCATCAAAATGTTATTCAGTATGCCTTTGATGTGCAAAAATATAATAGGAGATGATATGCATTCCAGGGCAACATAACAATAGTAATAATAACTACTTCCCCCTGCTGCCTTTTATTACCGAAGGCCAATATGATCTAGGGTAATCCACAAATGGAAGACGATACAGCAGTATAATGCCGGTGAAAGGTACAGGAATTCACTAGAACATATGAACATCATCCTGAAACCTCTATCTTTGGGTACAATATCTAGTACATAAGGCAGCTTCGCTGTAGTGTTATTATTTATTGTTTTATATAGCGCCATCAAATTCCGTAACGCTGTACAATGGGTAGACAGGACATAAGTCGCATGTAATATAACAAATTGACTAACAGAGACAACAGGTGAGGTAGTATTTGCTTTATTGTTTAACTGTATGTCATGTATATTCTGTATTACATTGACATGCAATCAACACAACACAAAAGTCTTTCCTTGAATACATATCTGACCTGTAAAACTGCATGGTAGGCCCTGCTCATGAATCCAAGCCAAGATTGGGGCAAAAGCATGGAACGGTGCCATTCAGAGGACTGGATATTTACCTGGAAAAAAAACACAAAAAACACACACATACATTAGCTTCTATATCTTAACCGTTAACCTCGAGAATCCAAACAAAACCTGCTGTGAGGTTTATTTATCTAATTATCTCTTGTTTTAGACAGTTGTGTACGCTATTAGTGTATGGTGGCGATGGCTAGTCTTCTAATGTACCACACAGCAGAAGTTAATAAGCACATCACGGGGTGATGACACGAAAGGAGCAATGTCAATAAGATAAAACGCTTCGGTATTTATTGTTTTAAAGGAATAACCAAATGTTAACATTCTCAGCTGCTAGTCTATGACTCCTCTGCTCAGGGCTGAGGCCGGGGGGCAGGGGGGCAATTGCCCCCCAGGCCGCCCTGAATCTACATGAAACGGCCGCGCAGCTGCCCATTTAAGCGGCCGATTCGGCCACACCAGGGCCGTCTTTAACGCCCCACACCGAAATGCCATTGCAGCCGATGTGGCTGTGACTCTTAAAGCGGTCAGCGTGTCTTACGGCCGCTTTAAGAGTCACAGCCACATCGGCTGCAATGGTTAATTATTATGCGGCCGTAAGACACGCTGGCCGCTTTAAAATCATTAAGCGGCCAGCGTGCCTGCACAGTGCCGCCCAGTGTCCTGTGTGACTCCGCCCCCTTGAGCGGCACATCATATCGTCAATGTGATGGGCCGCTCAAGGGGGCGGAGTCACACGGAATAGCTCCTCGTGACAGCTAGAAGAGCACAGCAGCAGTGAAGGATGGCAGCAAAAACGTAAGTAATAAAAAATAAAAAAAAATAGTTCTATGTGGGCAGTGTGGACACCAGGGCTGGTTTTGGGGTGTGCATCCTGTGATCTATGCCTGTAATTTAAGGGGTTTTATCTATACCTTTAATGCTTAGTTGCTATGTGATTTCCAGTTGATCTGCACCTGCAAAGCTGGGTTTGTGTGTTATTCTGCTATGCTGTTTGCATACATTATTTATGTATACCTGCAAATACAGAGTTTGTATTTCTTATTCAGTTGATCAATACATGCACGTGCTGTTTACATGTGTTGTTTATTTGATCTATACCTTAACTACCGGGAGTAAGTAAAACAGAGGTGTGGCTTAGTGAATGAGGGACAAAGGGACTCTGGGGATAATTACAGGCAGGGGCCCAAGGAAATGCCTAGGGTCCAATTTTTCCATATTTAAATTTTATTTTGTTACAAAGATTAGCAGTTTTTTAATGTATTAGACATAATTTTTTTTACTCCCAGTCCCATCACATTACATCAATATGCGTTAGAAAATCAGGAAAAGATGGGCATGTATAGTGGGCTGATTCGGTGGCGCAACGGGCCACTTGACTAGACTTGCCCCCCAGGCCTTAGGCTGCCAGCCCTCCCCTGCCTCTGCTAGAGTTGAGATACAGACCTCGTGTATCAGCGCCGTTAACATCTGCTGGTAGCTCCGTCCCCTACTGGCCAGAAATCGGTTAATGGGCCTGCCATCCTTGTCTGTCTGAACTGGAAGGTCATAGCAGAGCAGCATGCCAGCTGTAAAGTAAATGTATGGAAAACCGTTATATTCAATTAAAACCCCGTATAAATGCCACAACTTTGTAATTACAGTGTTTTTCCCGGCATGTAATCTGAAAAAGCAAACATACAGCTATGCAGCAGGGGGGCATCAGGTAGGGAGCACAGTACGAGGGCTGAAGTCTGTGCCAGCTGAGTCTGCCTACCATTTCCGCTGACCACTTCCGTGTCCCTGTCTCATTTCTCGCAGCTCCGATTTTTCTTGGGCCTCTTCTTGTTCTTCTGTCTTCTTTTTGTCTACTTCTCCATGAACCAGGTCTCCTGAAGCACTTCCACAGAAGGGCGGAGCCTCTGGGCACACTCTCTAACTCGATCGGAGGAACAGGTGAGAGGCTGTTCCTGTGTCTCTGCCCTTTTGCGGAAGTACTCTGAGAGGCCAGAATAATGAAGATGGGTTTGTGGAGAAAGATAGGTGTTTTTGCACCTCTCTATCCATAAATCTGTCTGCATTATTCTGGTCCCTCGTAGTACTTCTGCAAAAGTACAGAGCCACGGGGACAGCCTCTCGTCCATTCCTACTGCCCTTTTGCAGAAGTACTCCAAAGAAGCAGAAGTGCCCAGGGAGGCCAGGTTCATGAGGAAGTGGACAAAGAAAGAAAAAAAGGCAAGAGAAGAATGATAGGAGTCATGCATTACCACCATCTATGCTTGGCTCACTATACAATGATAGGAGTCAATCTTTTCCATAATCTGAGTTTGGCTCACTATATAATAATAATAGGAGTAACGATGTACCACCCTCAGTGCCTGGATCACTAAATAATGATAGAAGTCGGACTGTAATGCAGCTTTTTAAAGGTTAATGAGGCTGACACCATTCAGGTCCCTATAATGTAACTACTGCAATGTGCATCAATGGAAGTAAATAAGGTCATGCGTATGATATTGAAACTGCCCATGCTAAGGGTATAAAACCAATACACGATACACAAAGGGCCAATTGAACCCATAACACCAACATGTTATATTACAAAGTTTGTAACTGTGAATTTACTAAAATTGGTCACCTGCAATTCCCGGCTTCAAGCCAGGCTGTCTGTTTTTCTCATACATTTTCAGCATGAAACTGGGGACTCCGGCTACTGTCTTGCCTTGGTCAGATCGTACAGACCCTCCCCTGAGGGCAGTGTGGTAAATCCCACGTGGCATGTTACCCATTTCCTGCTTCACAAGGGATGCCAGGAACACTTCAAACGCTGAAAAAAAAAAATCATAATTCATAGGCTATCAAAAAAAAAAAAGGCACTCTGCTGTCATCCGTGGTTGTTCACCATGCCGGCAAGTCCTTTGAGGAATCTCCCAGACAGAGGTTTTACAACTGGCAAACCTTAAAGAAATACAGCCATCATATGCACTTTTATGACAGGTCCGTTTAAATGCTCATGCTGTCCCACTTGCAAGAGCATGGGGGGATTCTGCTAAATGTATTTGCCCCTTCTTCTGCTTACTGAATTATCAGATCATGCAGGAGGGCAGCACATTTTAAAAAAAAATAATGCATATTAAAGCAATTGAGGCTACATGGTTCAAAAGCCTCTTATATCACATCAAATTATATGATCCTATAGGTATTAAAAGCATGAAACAAAAGTAACATTTCCTTTGCATTCCTCATTTCTCTTAGGTTTTCACACTCAGAAGTCGAGTACGTGCAAAACATGAAGAAACTATGTTTCGCTTTTACAAATAAAACTATCTCTAAAGGCACGAAACAGCTATCCTGAATCTAAGACGAAATCAAGGACTGGTTAGGGTTTATCTGCCGTCTGTTTATTTGTACATTGGAAACGAAGCTTTTGGGATGCCACGCTTAATGTGCACAGATAAATTCCCATTGTATGCGCAGCAATACGCGGTAATGTATTGCCAACATCTGGAACCAGCGGGGTCTGTGTGGTTTGCTCTATAGGAACATCGCAGTGTCGTGCACAGAATGCAATTGGCATTGCGTAGGCATGAGAGGGTTGAAAAGTTCAGCAGCTCACAAGCCATGCATTGGCATTGGCGATGTACTGTCGTGATGGTGAAGAGACAAACAAAAAGGCACTCCAGAGGAGAAGACCCCTGCCATCTACGGTACTGACGGCAATAGATACGAGGCACGGCAAGGCACTGGAAGACCTCTGCTTCGCATTAGTGCATATGTTTAATGGGCAGTGAGAAACCCCAAATCATAAGGCTGGCGTACACTGCTCCCAGCTGCCGACACTTGAATAATGCCCTAATGTAGAACGGCGTTAATTAGTGTGAATGAAAAAGAACAGGTGTGTTTTCTTTCAGTATGGCCAAGAAACGCTAAAATCTGACACACTGGCTTATCACGGCCATAAATTGATTTGAATTATGCATTCCACACGTACCACACAGACTGAACAAATCTGCGTCTTTTATAAATATTTATGGCACGCTAAGTCTCTCAGTGCAGGAGCAGGGAAAGGTTCTCATTCTTTACAGTGCTGGGCACAACACTGCCAAACAGACGTTTTAAAACTACAGATCCCATGATGCCATTGCAGGAGAGACACAACGTACACATTCCTGTTCCCATCGATTCAAGAAGTAGGTGTTAGCCAATAGAGGCAATGGTGTATTTAATGGCACCCTTCAGTCACTGTGCTAAACTATTTAGTGTGACACGTGTTAATATGTTAATTATAAGGACTAATAGGAGTAATGTTACCATCTTTTATTTATATAGCGCCAACAGTTTATGCAGCGCTTCTTACAATACATATATTCAAGGGGTATGACAAGACGAAAATTTACAGATTAAGACAAACCGATAAATTAGGTGGAGAGAACCCTGCTCATAAATTTACAATCTAGAGCAGTGATGTCGAACCTATGACACGCGTGTCAGTGGTGACACGCGTAGCCATTTGGGGTGACACGCGCAGGATTTCCTGCGATTCATCCTCGGCTCCTGCACGGCCGCCGAGGATGAAAGAATCTGTGCTGGAGGACCCGTTCCTCCAGCACAGATTCTTTCATCCTCGGCGGCCGTGCAGGAGCCGAGGATGAATCGCAGGAAATCCTGCGCGTGTCACCCCCCCCCCCAAAAAAGGGGGGGGGGCGGGCGGGATGTGCGTTAGCGTAACTAGCGGGGGGGCGGGGCGGTGGAGGAGCAGGCTCGCAAGGGAGCGGTATCGGAGGTCTTTAACAGACCACCGGCTCCCTTGAGTGATTTTAAGCCGGTTCAAGGATCTCCCTTGAACCCGGCTTAAAATCACTCAAGGGAGCCGGAGGTCTGTTAAAGACCTCCGATACCGCTCCCTTGCGATCCGCGCGGCAACAGCTGTTGTGCGCCGGGGTTTGTTGTCAGATCCCGGTGCACAACACTGAAGCCGCGCCCACCGCTGTCCGTGCCCTCTGAACCCCGTGCCCTCGGAAGAAGAACTGAAGAAGAAGAGGAGCGAAGAGCAGGAAAAAGAGCTGTAAGGAGAAAAGAGGAAAGGTAAGAAAGCATACAGTGAGAGTGGATTGGTGTATGTGTGTGGATTGGTGTATGTGTGTGGATTGGTGTATGTGTGTGGATTGGTGTATGTGTGTGGATTGGTGTATGTGTGTGGATTGGTGTATGTGTGTGGATTGGTGTATGTGTGTGGATTGGTATGTGTGTGTGGATTGGTATGTGTGTGTGGATTGGTATGTGTGTGTGGATTGGTATGTGTGTGTGGATTAGTATGTGTGTGGATTGGTGTGTGTGTGTGGATTGGTGTATGTGTGTGGATTGGTATGTGTGTGGATTGGTGTATGTGTGTGGATTGGTATGTGTGTGGATTGGTATATGTGTGGATTGGTATGTGTGTGGATTGGTATGTGTGTGGATTGGTGGATGTGTGTGGATTGGTATGTGTGTGGATTGGTGTATGTGTGTGGATTGGTATGTGTGTGGATTGGTGGATGTGTGTGGATTGGTATGTGTGTGGATTGGTGTATGTGTGTGGATTGGTATGTGTGTGTGGATTGGTATGTGTGTGTGGATTGGTATGTGTGTGTGGATTGGTATGTGTGTGTGGATTGGTATGTGTGTGTGGATTAGTATGTGTGTGGATTGGTGTATGTGTGTGGATTGGTATGTGTGTGGATTGGTATGTGTGTGGATTGGTATGTGTGTGTGGATTGGTGTATGTGTGTGGATTGGTATGTGTGTGTGGATTGGTGTATGTGTGTGGATTAGTATGTGTGTGGATTGGTATGTGTGTGGATTGGTGTATGTGTGTGGATTGGTATGTGTGTGGATTGGTGTATGTGTGTGGATTGGTATGTGTGTGGATTGGTATATGTGTGGATTGGTATGTGTGTGGATTGGTGGATGTGTGTGGATTGGTATGTGTGTGGATTGGTGTGTGGATTGGTATGTGTGTGTGGCTTGGTATGTGTGTGTGGATTGGTGTATGTGTGTGTGGATTGGTATGTGTGTGGATTGGTATGTGTGTGGATTGGTGTATGTGTGTGGATTGGTGTATGTGTGTGGATTGGTGTATGTGTGTGGATTGGTGTATGTGTGTGGATTGGTGTATGTGTGTGGATTGGTGTATGTGTGGATTGGTGTATGTGTGGATTGGTATGTGTGTGGATTAGTATATGTGTGTGGATTGGTATGTGTGTGTATTGATATATATGTGTGGATTGGTATGCGTGTGGATTGGTATGTGTGTGGATTGGTATATATGTGTGGATTGGTAAGTGTGTGAGAGTGATGGGTGTTATGCTGTACCATTTCCAATGTATTTTTCATTATATAATTATGCTCTAAAGTACATCATAACTCCCATCACTCTATACTGTTCCATACAGTGGCAGAGCTGGGAGACAGAGGCCTTGCACCCCCACTGCAGGACTCCTGAAAGGTAAGTAGTTACTAAGCAGGTATGTTAAATAATTTGTTTTTGGTTTATTAAATACAATTATATATTGCAATTATACATTTTTGTAGTTTAAACTATAAATTGCGCAAAATTATGTTTTTTTGTCGAAGTGACACACCACGCGAGTTATGCTCGATTTTTTGCCGATTTTTGACACACCGCGCCAAAAAGGTTGCCCATCACTGATCTAGAGGGAATGGGATGAGGACTAACATAAGGAACAGAGAAAGGTGGTGCAATGTGGACTATCACCTTGCTGATTGGGCTATCAATTATAACTAATAATGATAAATAGCTACTAATATTTAATTTTTTTGTTTAACCCCTTAATGACAAAGCCTGTACATGTACGGGCTCAAAATGCATTGTTTTCAATGGGTTTAACCCCTTGACTGCTAACGACGGCATGGTGCCGTCGCTAGCAGTCCCAGTCAGGTGCTAACGACGGCACCATGCCGTCGCTAGCACTCTCCTACCTTGATGGGGGTCTGTGGACCCCCATCACCACCTACCCCGGCGATCTGCCCCTCATTTTGAAGGGCATCGCTGGGACCACCCGATCCGGCCGGTGACGTCGCGCGTAATGACGCGATGACGTCACCGCGCAACTTTATTGAAAACTGACAATTGTCAGTTTTCACGGTATGGGGGCATGCTGCTTAGATGCCTGTATCTCAGGCATCTGAGCAGCTACAGACCCCCAACATATACCGTTGGAAAGGTAATCGCCTCACCTTTCCAACGGTATAATGCTTGTAAAAAAATAATAAAAATTATTATGTTAAAAAAATAAAAATGTACAAAAAAAGTAAAAAAAATGATTTGGGGGTCTCTAAAGGCAGATAAATAAAGATCAAAATTGCCTAGAGACCCCCAAATTAAATTATCTAAACATAAACTGGTTTAACTTAAAAAAAAAAAAAAAAGTTTAAGTATTCTAGCTAAATGATCACTGTGGTAGCCAATGTTACCACAGCGATCATATAGCTATAAAAAGTCACATTCCCTTTTTAAAAATGGCCGATACTAAATTTTAACCCCATGATCCCTTTGATCATGGGGTTAAATTTAGCCAATGGTAGAGGAAGGCAATTTTTGAAATCCAGATGAACTGCAAAAATCAGCCGTATAGCCTGTAGTACGTAAGTTAACCATGTCATCCCTGGAGCCCCTTGCATTTTTACTGCAAAACTTATTTTTGCTGTAAAAGTGATTTTTTTCTCCCTTTACGATCATCTCTTTGGGATTGTAAGGGGAAAGAATGGTGTGTGTGCTTCTGCGAGTGAATGTATGGAAAGTATGGTGTGTGCTTCTGCGAGTGAATGGAGATATGAAAAGCGTGTGAATGGTCAGTAATTAGGGTTGAAGCCTTGACGTGGCATTACTGCTCACGTAAGAAGTTAAATTATGGCACAAAAAGTACATATTTTCAAAAACTACACCCCTCGGTGCATCAAATGAGGGGCTGCGTGTGTTTCTAGGAGAAACCTGGAGTGCGCAAGACACAAATGAACATGTCGCTATGGTTAGAAAAAACATATTTTCTAGCCAAAACGACATATTCCATCATTATCTGTGAACTTAACTTTTGTCCTAGAAATACATGTAACCCCTCATTTGAAGCTCCAAGGGGTGTAGTTTCTTGAAATGTGTACTTTATGTACCCTAATTTAACTTCCCAGATGTCTAGACCACTTTAACTGCAGATATGGCAGATTGGAGAATCTTGTTAAAAAATTGTCTTAAAACATTTAGGGGTGATGGCTGCATTTAGACAGCTCTAGACAGCTGGGAAGTTCAATTATGGTACATAAAGTATATATTTTCAGAAACTACACCCCTTGGCGCATCAAATGAGGGGCTGCATGTGTTTCTAGGACAAACCTGGAGTGCGGAAGACATAAATGAACTTGTCGCTTTTAATTTTATTTATTTTTTATTTTTATTTGTGTGATATTCACTTATTTGTTGTGCAAGTCAGATTTGTGATACAAATACAAATAAGACCTCGTTTGCTGCGGCTGGGGGTGTAGTTTCTAAAAATATATAGTTTTGTTGGCATATTTTAACATCCCGGGCAGCTAGAGCTGTTTAATTGACGCAGCCATGCATTAAATTTAAAGATGAATTTTGTGATAGTCTAATAAATTTAACTTTTAGCAATAAAATATTAGAAAAACACAGTCTACTGTTCTCAATGTCTGTTTATTTTAGACCGGTTACCTACTACAAATATTTATCAACACAGGTTTTGATATTAGAGTTTAGAAAAATAACATTACAAACTAGTTTTTATTGAGTTGGAAGTGAAAAATTACACTTTTTTCCCATTTTTGGTTGTATTTTGCAAACCTAATGATACATACACATATAAAAATGGTATATTTGGAATCTTCTGGGTGTGCTGAAAAAAACAATATATGGTTTGTATAGTTTATTCCCAAGAAATTTACTTGAAACACGTTTAAACGTGAGATGCACCAAAATGCCGAAAACTAGCTTAGCACCAGGGTGTGAAATGGCTTAGCAGCCAAGGGGTTAAGGGACCGCCCATTGTCCTTAAGGGGTTAAAAGGAAGGGTCAGCCTTTAATGGAAGGGGTTAATATTTGTTTTAAATAAAAAATAAAATGTTGCTTAACTCCATTGGTCCTAGGGTTCGCTAAAGCACTTGCATGCGACCCTAGTCCTTGTGTTGTGTTAAAACGCCATTATCTATAGCTTGAGTAACAGCTGCGGCTCACCTGGTAAAACAGAGGCGGGAGTGAGTGCCATCAGCTTAATATAAGAGGAGCCAGGTATGTAAAGGACCTCTTCCTTTTCCTCTTCCACCCCAATGTCAGATTCATCTGGAGGGATCTGCTCTGGCCTGGCCTACGACACAACATAAAACTTTACAGTCATGTAAATAAAGAATAAACATCATGATAAAAGACCAAAACATGCGGTGATCCCTTGCAAACGTCAATGCAATTCTTGCAGATGGCAACTGTATTGCATTTTCATTGTAAATAATTTACCGGAGCAAAGTTGATTTTACGAACACCGCAATGAAACCATTTAATATTCTTGTCACAGGCAGCTGCCAATATCATATCATATGAACTCACCTACCCTGCAAATGAAAGCTAATACTTGCCTTAGGGAGAAGCTGCAGCTCCAGAGCTGCTACAGCAGAACGCCCCCCTCCCCGGTACAAGGCTATTTTATTCTCCCAGTTAAGATCACTTTACAACAAAACATCTCTGTCTAACAGGATTTCACAAACTAGTTTCTTTAATCACGATAATGTTAAAAAGCAAATTGTGATGTTAAGTAATGGATTTAATCCAATGAACTTGAATTGTTCAATAAAAGGTATTTTTGTTCAATAAAAAGGTATTATTGTTCAATAAAAGGTATTTTTGTTCTATATTAGGAAGCACAGTGCAGTTCATAGCATGAGGATGTATTATTACAAAGTGTCCTAAATCTGGAAGATGTCTATATAAAGCTGTACACATGCTAATCTGCAGGGGTTATCTAACACAATGTGACTTCTGTGTTTCCATTGGTAAAACCGCAAACTTTTCCACCCTAGCAATCACGTCTGGTTTGGGCCAGGTCAAGGTTAACACGGTGGTAATTGAGATGGGATTATCACAGAGTGGACCGTTGGGATGATCAATATTGCAAACAGATCCATCTACTCCAGGGCTTTGTGCTCCGTAAGCTGCAGAACACATTCCCCCAATTAAGATGGCCTTTGTTGTTGACAGCAGCTGCCTTGACAAGGAACAAGTCAATGCGGCTCTAAGTGTAAGAGGTCTTAGTGCCTCACTCAGAACCAGCCGATCAAGACTTTATAAGCAACCGAACGATACATTCCAAATGACTGAGATCAAGTGTGTGCTTTGAAAGTAACACAAAAGTAATACAACCATAAGATGGCTCTGGGAACTACTAAAGTCCGCTGATTAGTGCAAGATGGCAGGCTTATTGTGTATCTTCTTATGCATTTATAATATAGTACTACTTTTATAGTATAATCATAGTAGTGTAGTAATAGTATAGTACAGAAAATGAAATTTAGGGAGAGATGAATGAGTGTGAAGAATGCCCACAGAATCATAAATTTCACCATAGCCAGGCTGTAGAAAAGTAATGACATGGGTTTATTTAGCAAAGAGGAGTTTTTGCAGGAGAATTGTGGTTTGAACTCGCCGACTCCATTTTACATTATGAATGAGCTTCTGTTGCAGGAAGAGCTTGGCTGGCATTTACGATGTACAGTTAAATCAGTGAGACTTCTCTATCTCCACATGCAGAAAACTATGCATTAAGCAAGGTCAGCGTAGCCTTTGACTGCGGAGTAACCCTGCCTATGATGGTCCTTCATGATATATAGTGAAGGAGCTGAAACCGCACTTCTCCTTTTAGCGAATAAAACCTATAAACATTTTCTGATTTTTCCACATGCATCCGTAAAGTCTCAGCAATTGGCAAAAGTCCTTGCGTTGGAGTAAACTACTGGACTAGCATGCTATACATCACTAGACATAAATACTAGTAGAGAGCCATACTCACAGACTATAAACATTGCAAGAATACCCCTACTTGACGGCTAAATCAAGAGACACCTATAACAAATAATGCATTTATTTGGAAAAGACAGATGATGATCAAACTAAACACAAATGCTAAAACACTGCTATAAGTCACTACAATTGTTATGCAGTAACAGTGATTCAAAGCTCTTCATACCACCTCATCAAGGGGAATGGTTCAGCAGGGACATTCCTTTGGTTGATCAGATGACCAATATCACTGCTAAAAATAACATTACAGAAGAATATATTGCTACTTCATTATGCAATAGTAGAAACTAATGAATCTAAAAAGATCACCGCTCTTCCTGATGCAACATATGCAGCAAAATAAAACATATACACACCTGCTCAGGAAGATGAAGAACTGTATGATCCTCCGAGCTGAACTCACACAGAGCTTTGTAAGCAGAAGTAGACACAATGGGATCCTAAGCAAAAGACATAATGGGGTCACCAGACTTGTAGTGTGTGATTGCGTGTGTGTGTGTGTGTATAGAATATATATATATATATATATGTATGTATGTATGAGATTATCTAATCTGATTTACCTTGCTCCGAGTGTGACTCCAAAGTAGGCTGACAATATTTTTTTTTAAATTCTGCAAGAAAAATATTAGAAAGCATAACATCATAGCCCAGATGTCAAAGTATAAAACAGGAAATACAATAAATAGAAGTATCTTAAGCATTCATAAGCCAGCAGGTCCTTGATCGTTTGCAAACTACCGGCAGGACATTATGATGGAGGAGGAATAAAATATGGGGACCCAAACTCAACCATGACCTATACTAGGGCAATTAAGCAATTTTATTGCAATTTTGACCCTGGTCTCATCACTCCAGCCATTTTTTAGGTGACAAGTCAAAGGGATAACCTTAACACTTGATGGTGGCCCTGGGGGACTGAACTGGATAAATACTGATCTAAAATAGAATCACTTACCTCATATTCATCTGTGCTTACAGCCAGAGAAGGGACCAAGGCAAAAAGCTCATGTAATACCTTCAGGACAAATGGGCGGCTCTCACAGCTAAGTATGGGAGATAAGGCAGTCCAGGTAGAGCGGATGTCCACCACCTAAAGGCAAGAGATCACCCAGGCAAATTAATGTTATTAATTCTAACCCCAAAAACCAACCTGCCAGTTCTCCAGGGATGACTTGAAGAAAAACATCTATATATTCAGTGGGAATATGGTTTAAACGCTAGAATTAAACATTGAAATTGAATACCTTTGTTGTGATGTTATGCGGTGTGCATCCGCTGGGAGAGGACCTGTAATTAGCACAAGCTTTAGAAGCTGTGTTTTACCAATGACTTTGGCACCATCAGCCATAAGCTTAAAAAAAGTGTTTTGGTTTTTTATGCAGTATAGATATATATATATATATATATATATATATATATATATATATATATATATATATATATATATATATATTTGTTAGTGTTCTAAGGAAGAGATATCCGGGGTCTTGAAGGTTTATATACCTTTACATGATTTTCTGTGTTTACTGCTTGTTATGAACCAAAAGGCTCTATAGTGGTGGACAGTGATTCACACTCAAAGGGTGCATTGGATAGAGCTGCTCAATGGTAACTTCATTTTCATTATATGCAACCAACAAAACATGTAAGAATGCAAAGACTTGGTATTCCTGAAATAATTACTGTATTTAGAAAAAAGATCAAACTACCAGTGCATATGCCAAATTGTCAACGAACAGCTGGTGCTGTGGACATGCTTAAAGGGCTCTCACCTCAGCTTGACACAACGCGTGAAGACCTTGCAATGCTAAAGCTACAGGAGATGCCTGGTCAGGTTTTGGGCATTCATTCAAAACTTGGGTAATAGCAGCCAACATATCGGATCCATGCTGGTAAGGTCTGAAGGATATATAAAGTGCAAACACGGTATATCAGCATAATGAAGTCCCAATTTTCATATTTTTAGCTTTTTATCTGCATTTATTTAAATACAATGTACACCAACATAACAGAAAGACAGATCTGGTTACTACAGGGACATATAATGGAGATTTGTGAAAAAGGCTCCTACACTACAGACAGGACCACACTACCAGGTTTACAACAGAGTAAATATATACGGATACTGATATATATGACAGGGTGTGTTGTGGAATAACAAAGCAGGGATGGAAGGTTACAAATTTGAGAAGCCATTGTGAAACTGGGCAGACCTCACATTTACCAACTAGAACTAGGCAGGCTGGTAAAAATAGCAGATCTGTTAATTGGTGTCTTAGAGAGTGTAATAAATGATTTGCCCAAATGGAACAGAATGCATCCAAGAACACTTCAGGCAAGTTTATCCAGTGCCGTGATTTTTACCGTTGTCTGCAGATATCTCGGATGGTTGCTGCTTTTGCCACGGTCTTCTCCCACTGAGTCTCCTTTCCAGCTGACAAGGAATGTGTGTCAGTCATAGCTATCCACTTCTGTAGTTCGGGGTATACTCGGTCCTATAAACACACAAAAATATTTGTAGATGTAAGTAGATACACACAGGTATGCGGATGTACATTTATTTAAAGAAGAGAGAGGGGAGATTTAGAAACATTTGCATATATGAAGTATTTAACAAAGTACAGAGGGAGGTCATGATCTAAAACTAGTGGGTATAATGTAAGGAAGTTTTACTTTACAGAGAGGGGTAGCTAAATGGAATAGCCGCCAAGCAGATGTGGTAAAGGCATATGCAGTTAGGGTCAGAGTCTTTACATCAAGAAAAATGGGCAGACTAAAAGGGCTGAATGGTTCTTATCTGCCATCCAAATCTCACTAAGTATTTATATCAGTCCCACAGGTCACAGGCAACATCTTGTAATCAATGATCTAGTTTCATATCTTTAATATTATAAAAAGAAGCAATGTCTCCACCAGTCAGATATCACTACTTATAAGCTACGTACCTGTTTCTCCCATAAGGAAGTCATTAGCCGGAGGGTGATGGGTTGCAGTTGGGAAGTACTGCCTAACATCTGCAGGGCCCTCAGAATCTGGGGCACACACACCTGTTTATCCGCAAGAAAATATACATTAATCTCGCTCAGGGTACAATTTCTGCTGCATGAACGTACAAACTAACATTTGTTGGATTACTTTTCACGAATGGCAACTATTGCCGCATGTAAGGGTTGGAAACATAGCTTGATATCTGCATTCTGTACAGAACACGTCACACACTTACCGATTTGGGGGCTACATAAACTTAGGGAAACTCTTCTTGTGCTAAATCTGAATTGCTAGCTCCTTATCATCATAGAATCAAATGTGTATTTTGTCCCAGACTTCCACATACTGTCAGGGAAAAGATTGAATAGCAAACGGCATTAAAAAAAAGCTCTCACCTTGTGAGTACCCAAGGATGGCAAGGTATACAGAATGTCACGGGATAGCTCTGGATCCAAGGAGTGGCCAAGCTTGAACATCAAAACGGGTACTAGATATGGAACCTGAAACACAAAATAACTGTTTAAAATCACATTAGATGGTATTGTAGTAATCAAAATAGATGGGAATTAAACTTAATATAAAAGTGCAGAATAATTAGATAGATTTCTTTAATCGAATTTAACCAGTTATTTAAAATAAAGCAAATCTGTATGGAACAGGCATATGGCTGAACAAGACCTAGATTGACCAATGGTTCTTATCTGCCATCCATTCTGTGTTTCTGGTTACTTTGGGCCCTTTGGGTAGACCCGTATCCTGGACCTACTGTGTTCATAGGATTAACACTGTAGAGATTTGTAAGAAAAAAAAGAAAAAAATACTATGCTTCGGGAACTTTGACCAAAACCTCCTCCTGATCCCAGCTTCCTGCTCAAGTTAACAAAGTAAAGGTTTTTAGAAGCTGTTAAACGCAGAGCTAACCAAGAAACGTAAAGGCAGCTGTATGTTGGGACCAGAAAGGTTTGTTCTGTGTTATAACACAATGCCCAATAAATATAATTTGTATGCCTCTCCCTCGTTCCGCCATTCAGGGTTCAGAGCAGAGACAAAGAAAGAAGACAGAAGAACAAGAAGATCCAAGAGAAGAAGCGGGGCAAGGAGACAGGGGCACAGAAGTGGTCGGTGGAGAAGGTAGGGAGAAATTCATAGAAAGCAAGTGTCAGAGAGAGCAAGCAAGTTTTGTCCAAACCAAATGGCAGGAAACGAAATTCCTTCTCCGAAAATGAATAGACCAAAAACGAAACCAAAAATTTGTCCAAATGGCTTTTGGTCCATTTGCGTGAGTCTAATAGTTATGTGGTTTATGCTAGTCTATAATTAGTCTAAAAATGTATAGTACACATAATATATAAATAGTTAAATTGGCACACAAAGCAACATATTCAATATATAAAATGAGCTCTTTGTAAATCTGTTCATATATAAATCAATCTCCCCCATTCTCTCAAAGAGTTTTTTTTTTTTTAATAGAGTATTATAGTAACAAAATATTTCACTGGTTGAAATTAGGACAATTGTTGGCTCACACCGACTTATTTTGCTGCAATCATGCATGCAGCTGTGTCCGATTAAAACACAATGGTGCCTTTACAACATTTTTATTATACTTTTTGCAAACAGGAAACTGAAAAGGATTTTTCACGCCACCAACAAATCGATTAGAAGAAGAAGAAGAAAAAAAAAGGAGGTGGTGGGGGGGTTAATACATAAAGGTTAATTTTCACTGAAAATGAGTGCATTCCAGCAAACTAAATGGACCACTGGTGGATAAAGGGTTAGACAGAGGCACTCACAAGCCCCAAATTATCAAACAGCTGGATAAGTGCAGAGGACGAGTCATTAGATTCAGACATAAGTGGACCGCTCAGGGGACGGCAGAACACGTTGCTAAGCAACTAGGGGCATTTTGCATCCAATCTCATCGCTAAATATTCAGTATGCCAGGTCATCTGTCTAATTAATATTGTTAAAGTGTGTTTTTTATCCCCCCCATTTTCTTGTGTCTTTTAATTGCATGTAATTTTCCACTGTCCATTGATTCATTCAATAGGCAAGAACCTGCTGTGCCGTGCAAAAGATACAATAATGATAAGGATTGCAATAGAAGTAATGATCAGGTACCAGAGTAAATTTCAGGTCAACGGGGGGGGGGGGGGAGAAATCTGACTGCTGGGTTAAGAAAATGTTACATACATGAATAATTATTGTTTTGCTCATAAGGCACAGGATGTATGGAGATAATAAAACCACATTACAAAGCCGACTACACATTAATAAACCAAACATAGAGCAAGTACCCAAAAATACACTTGTGTATCAAAACATATAAAGAAAAACTATTTCATGGACAGACACGTAAAAAGCAATGTATTCAGCATAGATCCATAGAGCCTTAAAGACAAGCGGTAAGGGAATTGGCCAAGTGATAATTGGCATAGCCAATCCCAAGTGCTTAGTAAATTCAAATCTTCTTTTTGTAAGAGTGGTCATAAAGAATACAAGATTTGATGATATGCATCTGTAATAAATATATTAAAAAATATGCAGTGTTCATTCCCACACACATAAATAACAGAGAAATGTGCAATGCTGAAACAATCAGAAGTCATATAGTTGATTTATGCCAACCACATAACATGGTTCTACAATCTAAATTGTTTACTTCGCAGGGGCCATGTGCTTTAATGTGGTAATCGTCCCCACTCCCTGGCTCAGGCACTGCGATGAACCTAAAGAAGGAGCATGCACAGCCAGCCACCTGACCGCAGTACATGCGCCTTACACAGAGGAAGAGCGCAGGCGCGGAGTAGATCTAGAGTGCAAATGCTGCAGTTTAAGTCATTAAAGGGCTCAGGGTGCCTGGGGAGTGTTGAAAGAAGGTAATTAATCATCTAAAAACCCTTGGTGCTCAGGAGTCTTGTAGTCTCCAGCAGCTTCCTGCATCCTATACGTATTCCTGGAGAGGTGCTGTATATATACAGTATGTATGTGTGGCTTGTCTATGGTTTTGGCCCAATCTACTTCTCTTTCTCTCTCTCTGCTTCCCGACTTGACCCGTGGCAAGTTCCTTCACTCTTACTGGTGACTGTGGATATGCAGATTTCCTTGTCTCGGACTGTTGATTTGGAAGACACTCTGATTTATCGGCTCCAACCTACGGCTTGGAATAACAGACTGTATTTTCTACTCAGAACACATCCCTGGCCTTAAACTCTACCAAACTTCCCATCAACACAATGGATCCAGTAAACAGTGTGCATGGTATTGAAACAGTCCAGTTTATCCTAATAAACTACATACCTAACATATTGGGGAAATTAATATTGTTTAACCCTTCATAGTGCACACTTAACCTGATAAACAGAATTTTTATAACTCAGTCTTCAGTTATACAAGTGTAAATTTATATACAATTAGGAACTGTCAGTTTTTCATACGGTAGTTAACACATTGTGTACGAAAGACAGACAGAACACATATTTATCTCCTATAAACCAGTTCTGCGAGTTGTGTTCCCCAAGGCCAACAGTGAGCCAGATTTACAAGTGTTAACTAGAGAAAAATAGGGAATCTTACTCGCCAGTTCCCCTTGATACTTTCAACTGGGGAAATCTGCCTTAAGCTGCGTTTCATTATTGCAAAATCGAGACAGATTTAGAGAGAGAGATTCCCTAGTCAGTGCTAGAGAAGCTGCCATCTGCTAGAAGGCCATACATTTGTGAGGTCTATGATTCACACGTGAAGAATTGTTTTAATGACTGAGAGAGAGAGAGAGAGAGAGAGAGAGAGAGAGAGAGAGAGAGAGAGAGAGAGAGAGAGAGAGAGAGAGAGAGAGAGAGAGAGAGAGAGAGAGAGAGAGAGAGAGAGAGAGAGAGAGAGAGAGAGAGAGAGAGAGAGAGAGAGAGAGAGAGAGAGAGAGAGAGAGAGAGAGAGAGAGAGAGAGAGAGAGAATGATTGCCGGGTGGGAACCTGATGGGGCAGAGTGTGGGTGGGTGCAGGGCATTTCATTAAATTATTAAATATTTTTTTATCCGATTAATCGATTAATCGAAAAAATAATCGGCCGATTAATCGATTATTAAAATAATCGTTAGTTGCAGCCCTACTTTTCAGTGCTTTTGAAATCTTTATTTCCAGTTTTGCTTTACTACTACATGCAGCCATGTGCATAAAAATGCAATAAATCAGAAAGAAGCTGTTATAGCTGCAAAGGGGGTGGTAACTCCATATGTATGCCCATTGGTATAGTGGTCAGGTAATATAGTGTATCTGTAAAAAGTGAAAGTGATTTGATTTAGGGATATGAGGAAGCGATCTAACTGCCATTCTGTTGCAAAATTGGACAGAGCCACAAACTGGGGGTTTCTTTTTGTTGTTTTTTTTTTGCCTTCTTTTGGATCAACAGCAATTAACAGATATAGGAAAGGCTGAACTTGATGGACGCATGTCTTTCTTCAGCCTATGTAACCACCTTGCATTTATATCTGTTCCTTATATTTACTATTCTCAATTATTTATTAAACTCTTTCACACACAGTTTATTTGGAAACGTAGTTGTATTCTGGTGGTAGGAAATGTAATGAAACCAGATAAAAAGTCAATTTGTTAATAAGAGGTTTATTACCTGGGAGGGATCAGCCTTGGCAATTTCTGTAGTCATCTTGAGAACTTTGCGCAAAGTTGTCCCAGACTCACGAACGAGAAGGAAACTCAGCACCAGTGAGATATGGACTGACATTTGAGTAGCAAATGGTAACACGGAACATGCAGAAGACAGCCAGTCACAGCAGGCGGCACGATCTCCTTTAAGTTTGTTAAGCATGCTCAGGATAAGAGAGACCGAATTGTGCCATGTGGTTATAGGAAGAGGTAGACCAATGCAATCCTGAAATTACAAAGATAACAAAACTATAGTACAACTTAATACAGTTTAATAAACTCACACACTTTACTGCTGGTTGTTATGCGGACAAATTATAATTGGCATTGACATGCATTGAATTTCTTCCAGAAAAGCAGAAGTCCAATGTTGGGTTTATACATGAGGCCCAACCGGACAAAACGTATTACATGATGCCACCACCCAGCTGTACATGCCATGAATAAGCTCAAAGAACCATCCATAACAGTTACTAATGAAAAAAACCTACGAAGATTATTTACCTCTTTGAAGTCTCTGGAAATAGCCTTACTTTCTAGACTACAAAGGTGGAAACCCTTTAACTAACGTACTGCAACCCAGGCACAACAGGGGAACATAAGCCGTATGTAAGGTCTGCAATTAGCACTGCTACTGCACTGTGTATATATCATATAATATATTAATATCGCATAATAATAGCTAAACTCATTACTTACCAAATTGACTTTTTCTGTGGTGTCTATATCCTGCACTATTTCCAAAAGATTTAAAGCCATCTGCTCTAGTGAGGCATCTCCATCTTCTTCCAAGAAACAACCAGCTAATGTTGAGGATGATAGCACATGGAGCAGTGGCATTACCATAACCTGGGCTATGGCTGGGGCCTTCTTGTCCCCTGACCCTGAGCATGACAGGATTTTCAAGGCTAACAATATAAAAAATAAAATAAATAAAACAAACATTCATAGCTAAAAGGTGCACAAATGTACATGTAGAACAATTAGAGAACACTATTTTCGATACACAAGGTTGTTTCAGAAACGAGAAATGTGCATATTTTCAGCACAAACTAAAAATTAGATACATTTTGTCTTAACACAAACTAAAACCTGCTAATGTGGTTCCTACACAAATCTAAATGGTCAACATTTTTTAGAAAACACAATGACTTGATAAATGTGTCTTACTACTATTATATTTGCCTACTCCACAACATAAATGTTCTGACAGACAGCCTTTCTACAATAACCAAAAAGTTAGTTTGCCAACGCTGCAACTAATAATGATGTGTCCTCAATATCTTAGAACCCTAGAAACCGTTAGAATGGAGTGGCCACTCACCTAGATTCAGGATTGGTTTCTGCTGGCAAGCTGGACACTGCAGCAACAATGAGCTGAGGCCAATTAAACTTTGCTCTTTAGGAAAATTCTGAAAAGACATAATACATATAAGAAATGCCCCAGGTTATGGGGATAAAAATGTAATCAAGTAAGAACAAAGGTTAAATGCTTATTTCTTAAAAGAAAACAACCAAAAAATATCTCAACTAGAACATGAAGAAAGTTATGATCCGAGCTAGAATTTATGGAAAAGGCATGAGGACAAATACATAACATAAGGGAACATGCCTATCCTGAATCCTGAGACCAAGGACTGATTAATGTTTGAGTCTTTACACCAGGTAGACTAGACTTCTTCTATGACCTGAGTAAGACTGTCCTAAGCATGTTCTTCTGTCTGTTTGAAATGTTGGGAGAGTGAAGGAGAGGGCACCTGGCAGAAATCTGCATACTGGGATACATAATCACCATGTAGTGGTGTCCATTTACCTCAGGTAAAGGTCAAAGACAGTAAACTCTTATGTTATCACACAAAGCCTAGCATTCCACGTGATGAAGAGGATCCTCAGGAAAGCATGTCTCCAGTACCTTCTGTTCGTGCGGTTTCATTTACTCTACTCTGTGATAGCCGAATAATTACAAATAGCCTTTTAAAATATTATTTTGTTATCATTCTTATGTTTCAATTTCTAAGCCAAGATACACATTTAAGTCAATAAATGAGATAACACATATATGGGAACCACTGTATTTGGCTATACATCGCATTTAGCATGAAGTAGCATCACCCCCCCACATACACACACACACATCCTCATTTAGATAAAATGAAGCAGCCAATTGCACAGCTCAGCAAAATGTTACAAATCCAGTTACATATAATAGGATTTATTTGAAAGTGCTGCACATTTTCCTTCGAAAGTGAATCCCACTGGCAATGACGGAGACTAGAGCTTCAAGTCGATCTAGATTACATTTCAGTCATTTAAATAAAAAAAGCTAAAACTGCATATTAGAAGAACTGATCCATGTCAATTAGACCTTTAGAGTCATTTCAACACCAGCAACAAGACTGATCTTAACTTCTTGTTCTCATGATCTTCCCAATTATATTATACCTTCCCTACTGTTTGAATCTGATCGTGGTGTGGCAGCATGAAAAGGAGACCCAAGGAGAGGAGAGGGTCATTTATGACTAGATGCGTCATTAAATATGCAGGTTTTGCCACTAACTGCCACCAAGCTCAATGCTGCTCATGTAACATATTATTGATTATTTCTTTTACTTTTCAACCAAATGACTGAGAAACAAAATGTCACAAAACAAAAATGACCAAAGGCTGTTACCTACATCCTATTTTCGCACCCATCCAGCATTTTAAAGAAAAATCATTATCTATTTATGTACAGCCTGTGCGTTTTGGGTTTTAGTCCATGCTAAAATAGTTTGAGATATCAGGTTTAGATATAAGGGGCTTTTATACCCCAGCAAAGCTGAGCTTAGTAGCAGATGGTGGCAAAACTAGCATAGCTAATTAGCTTCTGCGACAGATATCTAGAATCCCATTAAAAAGTGAATACATTGTTCTCAGTTTTGCAGGCGTTTCTAGTGCCTAGCCACCCAGTAGTTCGGTGAAGCAGCCATGATTGCACGATACGCGTAAGCAGTTTTAAGATGTCTCAGTACTGCGCTGATGCATTGCAATGATTAGCTGCCTACATCATGAGCAGAATGCAGAAGGCCCAAGAGTCGTTTAAAACCGCTGAATGGGAACCTACTTGATGACAGCAGCTCGAGCATTTTCCCAGTATAAGTTT
This sequence comes from Spea bombifrons, assembly GCF_027358695.1. Classification (NCBI taxonomy): domain Eukaryota; kingdom Metazoa; phylum Chordata; class Amphibia; order Anura; family Pelobatidae; genus Spea; species Spea bombifrons. The sequence continues at coordinate 91,188,559 of NC_071087.1, forward strand.
GGAAATAAGCATTTTCCCCATGGCAGCGGGCACTGATTCCACAAGATACCCTCAGCAATCCTTAACACCTCTTCATTTCAGCAGAAGTGTTATAGGGACAAGAGATATCTCCGTGTTTATTCCCGTGGCAGCCTTTAAAGGAAGAGCTTTTTCTAGAGGGTAATATATATATATCCAAAGCCTGACGATGCAGGCTGCATTGGCAGATTAAGCACATTATCTCATTAAAAAGGGAAGAGTCCCCTGATATTGGATTCATTGTTAAAAAAGGGCTCCAGTGGATTATACAGAGCGTGGATTTCATTGTAGGTAATGAACTAGGATCATAAAATGTTTAACTTCTTAAATACTAGCCTCTAACTACAGCGTTGGGTGGATTAAGCTGCTTCCAACTAGATCTAAAATGATTTTCCAATTTTATAATAGAAATGAATAAATAGAGAAATACAGATATGTACGCGCTGAACATGTATGCTTGGTCTTCAAACGATAGCTATGGAGTTATGGCAGAGTAGAACATGCGCATCATCTCAAACCATGTCTCTGAAAAAATAGCATGGATTGCAGAACACTTCCAGCTGGGTCTCACCTGGAAAAATCTAAAAACTATCCTCAAAAGTGGTTTTTGAAAACGTGGTCGGCAAAAGCGAACCTCTCATTAAAATATAGACGTTTATAATAATAATAGATAACTGGATACACCTTGGTAAAGGTGGAAGAATTTAAGAGCTCAAACAACTGTCAAAATCCTGACATGTACACTGGCTCTAGGAAGCTTGAAAGTTTGATATGATGGTGGTCCAGCATGTTAGTCACAGTGAACTGGCAACCCTAGGTAAGGAGCAGGCAAGAAACAGACCTTTTCATGTCAGGGATGGTCAAACAGTAACATTTCCCATGATCCGTGCTGACATTCATTATCCTTGAACTTTATGTCAGTAGGCCTCATCCTATAACTTATACACAGAGTCCAAGCATTAGGACTATTCTAAATCCCTCATTGTGCTGCAGACAAAATGACTTATGGGGTCAGTAAAATGTAGTAGAAACACATCAATGACAATTTATGGTTTGTGTCTGTATGTCTGAAAGGCTCTTTCCGCTTGTTGTTAAAGCGCCATCTTTTCAGTGTACATTAAAAAAAACACAAAAAGGAGCCGAGTGGCCGTATTTGTTTATGAAAAACAAACCGAAAGTGTCTTGAGTCAAAGCAAAAGTTTTCTAATACTCATTCATTTGGTCAGGTAATCTTAGCTTTCACACACATCGGTGCTACTACGCATTTCAGTGAGCAAGGCCATATACTATTCACTCAAGTGTACTGCTAGTAATGTAACGTAAAAATATGTTTTCTTAAACGTTTTATTGAGGCTCTTGTGGGCCCACCACATATACGGTTCTCCTGAAACACCCTAAGCCCTCTGCAAGCTATAATCTGAATCGAGGCCCTTGCAAGAATTGAAAAGATATTCAACCTCATGTGGGCTTTGCCAGATCTGTATTATGCATGTTTTCCTGTATATGTACCAGATATGTATTTTGGGGACGTTGTTTCTTTTTCGGCCAAATGTTGTTTACCTTGGGAATTCCTTTGCCTTGATCCCCTCCCCCTCTGGCCTCCTACAGCTATAGCCCTCCACCTTTTTCTAACCCAAAACTATCTTCTCTTATTCACCTCTCTCATGTCTCTCTCGTAGCTTTCCTGAAACACCCCAAGCCCTCTGCAAACCACCCTCTGTTCATTTTATTTATACATCCTCGTCCGCATCCTGAAATTATTTACCTCCGATTACTGCTATAGGAGAGACAGTAGGCCCTCTTTTCACCTCTCCTTTTGTTTCAATTACCCATAATACTCCCTTAGATTGCAAACTAACTAACGGGACCCTCATAACCCCACCATTCCTGCCAGGAACTCTGTGTAAAAGTACCATAAGGCTAAATGGCGGCTTACGGGCAGGGTACTCAACTCCTGATGTGGCTGCATGTATTAATGTATATTTGTTATGTATGTGTACAGCGCAAAAGTCCCCCCCTTCTCTACACATGGAGCGCAGCAATTGCTTGAAAGGTACTCGTCAGTAGCCAGAGAGGTACTAGTAACACAGGAGTTACATGTGAGTTGTCCCATCATTCTGTAAGGCCAAGGGTGATCAAAATCAAGAGCACCAATTGTGTTATCATCGTAGCAGTGGGAAGCCATGACTGATGTCACATACACACACACGCTACGCCAAGTGATATATCTATAGTTCTGGCTTGTAGGAAACAATGCATTACTGCGCACATACCTCTCCCAGAAGATCTGCGTTCTGCTGCAGGATTTTTATCAGCGCTGAGCAGTCTCCTGTCAGCTTTAAGCTGACTTCACAGGCGCATAAGACTTGCAGAGACAGAAGGGAAAGCTCGTCTCTCCAGAAATCCAAGTGCTGCTGAAGACACGTGCACAAATCTTCCAGAAACATGGACAGTTCTGTGACGTGAGTCCAGTTTGTAACCTGCATCAACAAGATGAGAGGAAACCATACAATTTTAATGACCAGTTTTTTATTTGGGGGGGCATATTGTGAGGGCCCAATATTTAGCACAGGTAATAAAATAATATACGTAAAACTAAAGAACGACCACAAATTTGTTTTGGGTAAAAAAAAAAATACACATTATAGCTTTCTGAGTAGTATCAGCGATGGTTTCATAGAAGTTATTTAATAGGGAGAATGGTGTATACTTGTCCTTTATGATGTAAGCTGCTTTGTATTAATTATTTTACTCCATATTTGCATAAAAATGACAAGTCGGTGACGGCTGTATTGTATTATGGTGGAGGGGTTTGCAGAATGTATAATCAGAGACCTAAACACTAGAACGTCCCTTAAGCCACATATTACAATGTGCTCTTAATTACAGAAAAAAACTTTTGAATATACATAAGAACGTTTTCCCCTGCTTCAGGCACCCAAAACTAGCGCCAACAAGGGGGGTAGCACACTGGAGCTCTGGAGTGGCAGAATTTTAACAAGGTATGTGTTTTTTTTCAAATATAAAGAATACCTACTAAAACCCTTTCAATCAACTTTTTTGTTAATCACCTAGGTACTCATTTGTGCATTTGTTGGGAAAAGCTGGTGATGCGCATGTTTGTACAGAATGGGGAAGATTCCAGCTGAAAAAGTTTCAGTGTCCCCATAAATAGCTTTATCCTTTTAAGCATTCAAGGATAGGGGCAAGCATGTTACTTAACGAAACAGGGCAATGTAACAGAGCAGACCTAAACATCTGCCACAGCTTTCATCATGGGGCATCCATACCTCTGTGGGTAATTCAAAATGGAAATATCAACAAGATTTCAGATTTTTTTGTACTTCACATACATTTTGCAGATTCTCCGTAACCGGGTTGGAAAAAGACAGAAACACACCAAACAAACCAAAGAAAAATAAATGCCATCTGGGACCTGGCCGGAACATGACAAGGTCAGACGAATGTTATTAGACCACCAGGGTAGAGAATGAACTCTTTGAGTATATTTCCTAAAAAAACTACCCCCCGACGTTTCATTAAAGGTCTAGAATTTCTTCTTAACGATCACTCTCTCTATGCCTTATACCCTTTTGGTTAACGTGTTTATGAAGCTCTGTATCAAAGAAGAAATTGCATAGTAACGTGTAGAGAAGCCTCTAAAACGTCCAATGGTGGAACTGATGGATTCCATCACATTATTTTGGGAGTCATTTAGACATTTCAACAGAGAAAACACATGCAGCACAACATCCTCTTCAAACTTTCTTTTTAAATTGCTGCTCTGGCTCAAGATAAGACCATATTCATATAGAACATTTCTGAGTCAGATAAAATGGTAACTGGAGCAGTCACTGGAGTAACTGGCAACCAGCGGGACAATACTGCTGATTATAAAACCGAGTGGGGAAAGAAAAATTCACAAATAAGTAACGGTTTTCAGCATCTAATTTCAGGAGCAGATATGGTATGTGGGGAGGGGGGAGGAGGTCTCCAGCACCTGTTAGGGAGAGAAAGCCATTTAGCTGCCTTATCCTGGCAGATGTGAAGTGTCAGAGTAACTGCAAACAGACGTCATCAGGCTGTAATGATTTCTGTCACCAAGTGCACGGACCTTCATTGCTTTGGCTTCTCACTTTCCAGGGCTTCCAATTTGGCTTGCACAGTTTTTAAAAGCATTTTCCCCCGAATGCAGGTCTCTACTGGGAGGCAACAGAGATGGAAGATCTATCCAACAATCTGCAGTGAGCCAGAGCAGTCACAAAAAAAGATTTGATGGGAAACTTGGAAAAGTTGCAGTTGATTGACTATGAAAACACGTGCCGATACGGCACAGCGAGCGAAGCAGCTAATAGAACGGTGTTATGATGCACTTACGCACCCAGCGTCCTTTGCCAAAAAAAAATACTGTCTGTCCGCTACAAAAGTAGAAAGACTAAGTATCAAAACCCAGCTTAAACTGGCACAGATAACTCACACTTCTATTGTATTAGAGACACCTATTTCCTAAGACTGGAGTCAAAACTGTACCATGCCATCGCCAGCCACAAGTAATCATTTAGAAAGGTCCTGATATGAAAACAAGTATTTGCCTTCTTTAAATGAGCAAGTGATTATGATCTAATTACAACAAATACCTGTCATTCCCCCCCCCCACAACCTACATTTCTTTATCCAGAAGTCTTAATTAACCTGTGTGACAGTGTTCAAATAACCAACATACGTAGGAGGCAAAGGTTGCCAGAAACCATAAACATGTAAATTTAAAACATATATGAACACACGCTGCAACCCAGAAGAACAACTAGTAGTGGGAATGCCGGATCTCCATTTCTAAATTGGATGCTTCTGCAGAGGACCAGCTGCACGGATGAGAAATCTGGGATCCGACACCATTTCTCCCAGTCTAGTTCTATACACTAAATCTTACCCAGCAAGAGGGCACAAGAGAAACAAATCAGTATCCAATTCTAAAAAGACTGCCATACGTGCATTTCCAATTAGATTCTCTGTGATTATTCATTCTTAAAGCACTGAGGTATAGTTCATTTAACTGAAATACGCAGCACTAAATGTATGTGAGATAAGGAACTCGCACAGGTTTACTCGAGTAATAATTCAGCACTAGATATTACTTTCAGTCATCAGAAAAGAAAACGTTAATGGTCCATCTCTTCATCTGCATGGAATCAAGGGAACATTGGGAGGTTATACATAAGTAGTCATTCTGGAGCAAATTTAAAAAAGAAATCTTTTCACCTTAACAACCAATGTAGTATTCATGCTGACTGCACCATTCTATTGGTTACCATGGCATTTAGACTACTTTTACCGGATTCATTTTTTAAAAATTCTGCATAAAAAGCCATATAATTCTGCACTGTATGGAAAACATGCCCCAGATTCTGTCACTTACACTGTGCTGCAAAGACTTGTGATAGAGTCGGCCTTGGAAAAAGGGTCATTATGTTCATCAGTGAATAGAAACCTTAAACCACCATGATAACAAAAGAAGTGCAGGGCTATTAGATGCTGCCATAAAGATGGGAGGATGCCATTCTTACCTGAAGATAGCTTGTTAGGTCAAGGAAAAGACGAAGGACTTGCTCATCAGGTGCTGAGGGTCTGTCGGCATGTCGTTGTCCGCAATACTGAAGCAAGGCTTTTCTGAGGCCCATTCGAAAGGCGGAATATTCCTTCAGCTGTGACGGCTCACAATACAGGTACCTCAGAAAAGGAACTAATAAACCCACGCTGGACGTCTGGTCCCTGTATTACAGAACACAACATTCAGTCTTCTGTACAAAAATCTCATACGTGAGAACTTCTACATGTATACGCTTAAAAGAAAACATCCACACTGCAACATCACTCGACTCCGGGTCCGGACCAGAAGCAACCCCCAGTGTCCCAGCAGAGCATCCATACACAAACACAAGATGTAGGTTGATCTTCTTACAGAAGGAAACATGCAGAGAAACTGGGTTATTGTTCCATGCCTTGATTAGTACGACATGTGCAAAGCAGATATCCACAAAGAGAGACAAAGACCCAAAAATTGGGTGGTGAAACGCCAGACGCGTGTCACACTCCACAGCTCTGCACATGTAAGAAGATCAACCTACCGCCTGTGTTTGTTTGGGAACTTCCCTGTGGCAGGCAGTCCAGAATACCCCATCTCATGGGGGTGTGGCTGCAGTAAGGGGGTGTGACCATCCTAGTTACACTTAAGCAGGGGCGGGAAGTAGGGAGGAATGGGCGTGGCCAGATTGAAGACATCCCCAGGGAAGCAGCTCTTCAGAGGAGTGAAACCCATCAAGTTTCCAGGTATGCCCGCTGAGAATTATAAAATGTAAATAAAATTATTTACACTTCATTTTGTTGTTATATGTTATATATTGTTCTGCAGCACACAACTTAATGTTTTCCCGGTACTTAGCAATACACGTTTAAAGGAAGCAGTCATGGGTAACTCAATAAAACCAATTATCTAACAAGACAAACTAAATAGAGGCTTTCACACGTAATTAACCTACACAAAAGCAAATAAAGAGCCACTGCTGGTTACGCCACATTCAGCAATTTGAGATCTATTTACTAAAATAGGCAATTGCAAGAGAGATGCACAACTCCGGGGATCACTATACATTATCACGGGCAACTAATGAGCTACTTCTGCAAGGAAAGGTATAATACATAGCAACATCAGCAAGGAGAGTTTTACATTACACAACTAATTAAGCCCTTATTACAAGAGAAGCTCACTGAGGTTTTCCCTTAATAATACACAGCACTATCACATACTTAAAAACGCTCAGCTCTCCGGCAAACACCTCCTTCAGTAAATAGACCCCATAGCATAGTATATTGTCCAATAGGGAATGCAAAAAGGAAATATTTCTCCATATGACATTCCTATTTAAGATATTGGAGAATAGATTCTTATTTCTATATACAAGTCAGACAGCTCACATTATAGTTTAGGTGTGTTCTCTTAATACTTCTTCTGAAACCTGCTGATTTTTTTATTTTTTTTTATCTGCTACCAAACACCCCCCCCCCAAAAAATGGATTCTATAGCAAATAGATTATATAGAATCAGAGGTTCCTCTGCTTTCCTTTCCAGTGTATAATATATTTATTTCAGCAGAAGAACATGTATGTATACAAGATGTGGTTTTAGGAGATAAAATTTAGTTATTTTATACATATCTAAATTATGTTCAAATGCTTGAGAATGACAAACACAAAGAAAAAAACTAGAGTGATCTGTAAATTCAACGTGTCTCGTAACTAGAATTACCGTAAAACATTTGTAGCCGGAAGAGCAAGATAATTTAGTAGTAAATGACGTTGCCGAGACCCTGCACATTATTTTCAGCTTTAGAATTGAACATGTCGTGATGAGGGAGGTATGTTGCCAAGACAGATTTTTAGTACGCGTGCGATTTGCGCAGTTGATTTTGGCAGAATCTCAGAATAATACCACGGCCCTCTAGGAAGCCCCATCTTGATACCTCCCGGGTGTGTGCATTATGCCGCCTATCACTATAAAGCTGCAGACCGGAAGGCTCGTCAGGTCTAAAACATACCGAAACCAATCCCGCAGGGTGGTCTGAAATCCATCTTTTTATTCAGATGGTTCATTTAAACCCCTTCACAACTCTTGGCTATTATATGCTGCACCATCATGTCTGTTTCACGTCCTGATTTGCATGTTAATCCAATTAGATTTGCCGATATCATTGTGTTAAAATGTATCAATAATCTGGATTCTTCACTATGAACCTCCTAAACCAAAGTCTTGGTTTGTTGCTAGTGTGATCATGTTTTAACGTATTCTGAATAGGATTCGGATTTGGGATTATTACACTGACCGCAAGAAATAAAAGCCCAAGTCATAGGTGGTTTTAATTGACTTTGTTATGCTGAAAGCTATGATGTGACAGTTCCCCTTTATGTTGGCATCCACCCAAAATAAATGGTATCATTGGCAAATTCTAACAAAACAGTCCGTAAAGAATGTATACACGGGTATCCATTGCGGCTTGTTCATTAAATATTTCATTCCTTGTTTGACAGGAGACTCCGAATTTAGATTATATAAAAAGGATTCAAGAAAATCCCCGGAGGATCTTAAAACAAGTAGCCCCAACTTCTTTAAAGTTACTCGTTATTGTTTCCTAAGCTACTAGAGTCCTCTGTTAAATCAACCACGAAAGGTTAAACGCATGTTGATCCTGCCATAATGTGATCCTGGGAGATTTGTAAGGGTTTTTTTTTATGATGATGGATTGCACAGCGGAGAGCTTTACTATAAGGAGGGTACGGGGCTCAGTGCTAATTAATGAAACATCTATGTCAGTAATTACAGTTTCCTAGAATATCCGACCAGTGTGGTTTGCAGTAGCGAATGTGCTGCTAGGTGACGGCTATTAAATGGATTTCTATGCTTGGGAGGAAATTACAAGCAAAAATAAATACATTCGTTTTAATGACTTTCTACAAAAATATGAGGAACGCTTAATGCTCAGAACCCGTCAGAAGCAGCAAGACTAGAGGGAACTATTTGGGAGTGAGAGATTGTGGGTAAGAAAAATTAGAGATATATAACTGAGAATATATAGACTGAGAATGTGAAACTGGGTGTAAAGAGACAGACAATCAGAGGCAGAGGGGCAAAAAGACAGAGAAAGGCTGGGGGCAGAAATATATAATGGCAAGGCTGGGGAAAGCAGAGAGGAAGACAGAGAAGAGAGCTTGTCGGGGCAGAAAGAAAGTGACAGAATGAGAGGCTAGGAGACAAAGAAAGATAGCGACAGACAATGAGAGGCTGGGGCAGGCAGAAAGAGACCATATGAGACACAGAAGAAAATGTGAGGGGGCATAAAGAGACATGAGGAGCTTGGAGATATAGAAAACAGAAATGTTGTTACCCCAACCATTAATTGTACCCCAGGGGAGTCATCATTCATCATTAAGGGCCACAGACAATATTACTTTTTAAAACACATTAACTACAGAGAAACTGCTAGACACTGTAAGTGAATGAGAAATAGTTTCCATCCTGAAGCTGGCATATAGGGCTGAAACAACTAATCGATAAAATCGATAATAATCGATAATGAAAATCGTTGTCAACGAATTTCATCATCGATTAATCGGATCGATTTTTATCGATTATAAAAAGAGGTTTTTTTCAGAGCAAATGCTCTGAAAAACTCCTCTCCTTATATAATCCGACCTCAAACAGAGATCGGATTATAACACCGGAATCCAGATCCCCCGCAACGCTGCAGGAGACCTGGATTCCCCTCACTGTCGGCCGGTCTCTCACTTCCGTCTCTCTCTCTCCCCCTCCCATCTGCCTCCTCCCCCCTCCCATACATCACTCTGCCTCTCTACCCGGCACCGTTACTGACAGGCACCTTTCCTGCAGCTTCATAGAAGCCTCAGTGTAAGTGAAGGTGAGTAACGGAGTCTGTCTGTGCGATGCAGACCCCCACCGGCTGACAGAGAATCATCCTCTCTGATAGCCGGTGGGGGTCTGCATCGCACAGACAGACTCCGTTACTGCCCTTCACTTACACTGTGGCTTCTATGAAGCTGCAATGAAAGTGCCTTCAGTAACGGAGCCGGGTAGAGAGGCAGAGCGGTGTATGGGAGGGGGAGGAGTCAGAGGGGTGTATGGGAGCCACCCTCCAATACACCACTCTGGCTCCTCCCCCTCTCATACGCCACTCTGCCTCTCTACCCGGCTCCCTGGTGTCTTGTCAGAAACGGAGGTTCACAGGAGGCAGAGTGGAGTATGGGAGGGGGGAGGAGGCAAAGTGATGTATGGGAGGGGGAGGAGCCAACGTGATGTATGGGAGGAGGCAGAGTGGAGTATGGGAGGAGCCAGAGTGGAGTATGGGAGGGGGAGGAGCCAGAATGGTGCATGGGAGGAGGCAGAGTGGAGTATGGGAGGGGGAGGAGCCAAAGTGATGTATGGGAGGGGAGGAGGCAGAGTGGTATATGGGAGGGGGAGGAGGCAAAGTGATGTATGGGAGGGGAGGAGCCAAAGTGATGTATGGGCGGGGGAGGAGGCAGAGTGGTGTATGGGAGGGGGGAGGAGGCAGAGTGGAGTATGAGAGGGGGAGGAGCCAGAGTGGTGTTTGGGAGGGGGAGGAGACAGAGTGGTGTATGGGAGGGGAGGAGCCAGAGTGGTGTATGGGAGGGGGAGGTGCTAGAGTGGTGTATGGGTGAGTTATAGTGGTGTATGGGGGGTATTAATTTTTAGGGCATATAGGGGGTATAAGGCATATGGATATTAGGCATATCAGGGGGGCATAAACATATCTGGGGGTAAAAGGTATATCAGGGGGCTCAGTGGCATATAGGGGGTATAAGACATCGATATTAGGCATATCAGGGGGGCATAAAACAAATCTGGGGGTAAAAGGTATATCAGGGGGCTCAGTTGCATATCACTGGCATATAAGGAGTATAAGGCATATCAGGGGCACAGTGGCATATCAGGGGGCACAGTGGAATCTGGCATATAAGAGGTATAAGGCATATGTGGGGGCAGAGTGGCAAGCTGGGGGTCAGATGTGCATAACTGGGGGCAGTTTGGTAAATAAAAAAATTTAAACAAGGCTTTTTTCTCAGTTTTTATTAAATATGAAAATAGTTAACATATGAATTAATATTTACTAATAACTTTGTATTAAAACCTAGTTTGAGAAACACTGTGTTTGGGTTCTTGTAGCTTTTATTATGATGTCAGTAAAATAAGAAGGTGAATAGAGAGAGGCCATTGCAATAAAGAGATGAAAGTGTAACTTGTACATTTTTTATTGCAATTTTTCTTCAATTTAAAATAATGTATTGTTTTATCCGATTAATCGATTAATCGACAAAATAATCGGCCAACTAATCGATTATTAAAATAATCGTTAGTTGCAGCCCTACTGGCATATAATAAATAATGATCCAAAACCAGATTAAAATCTTTTTGTTCTGTATGTTCTGTGAAAAGTGTCTGCATGTCCTGTGAAATTGTTGGAAAAGGTGCCTGATGCTATTTTCTATACGCTTCCACCTTCTTGCCTTTACAACCCCTTGCAATTTTAGGGAAGACGAGGGGGGGGGAACTAATCAAATCATGTCTCATTATTAAAATGCCTAAAATTATATTTCAACAACATTTCAACCTATTATAGTTATGTGATAACAAATATATTGTGTTTCCGATTTTTCCCATGCTAATGTAGCTTTAATAACTGTCAGCTGTGTCATTCTGCTGGCTGCATGCGTTCACATTTTATTGAAAGAAGGGATGAGCTCTGCTTCATGCGATTACCGTTCTGGACGCTGTAGAGACAGAGTAGACATCTGCTGCAGGAGCGCCGGCCAGCAGTCCGGACTGTTTTCTAACATGCTGATAAATGGATGAGGAGGATTCCTGGAAAGACAGCAAAGTATGTCAGTATTAGCCAAGCAAAACCACAGCCATGATTCAGCGGTTACAATGAGCTAAATGGTTTTTTCACCAAGCAGAAGTAAAACAGTAAAATTACATATCACAAAGGGATTCTGGCGCCAAGAACGAAAAAGGTGTCACTATGGCAAACAATGGATGGTCAGGCATAATAATATGTTTAACCCCTTAAAGACAGAGCTGTTCTTTTTTTGTACCCTTCATGACAATGGCTGTTTTAACATTTCTGCGGTGCTCAAGTTCATCTGTAATTTTCTTCTCTCATTTATGTACCCACACAAAATATATTGTGTTTTTTCCACGGCATGAGGGCTTTCTTTAGATACCATTAAACTGATCTAATTTCCTTTGAAAAAAATATAAATATGGTAAAATAAAGGGGGGGAAAACCTTTTCTGACTTTTATTTCAAAAATCTTTTACATATGTCCAATGTTTTGTGTTTTTTACAGGGCAATAAGTACAAGTAGCATATTCTGGCCACACTGCCCCCATGTCCTATTTGGGACATCTTTAAAGCTGGTTAGTTCAATTTACAGCCCATCACATCATATATGTTTGAAAATTAGACAACCCAGGGTATTTCAAATGCTTGTATTTTAACTCTTTCCATACACTAAAACTACCAGCTGTTGTCCAAGTTGTGATAGAATTTCGTTCTGTGTCCATTCAATATGTGTCCAGCAACATCTCCCGAGTACAGTGATACCCCCCACGCATGGGTTTGTAAGGTTTCTGGGGGTTAAAAGGCCAAATTTGGGAAGTGTGCATTTTTCAACTTGGAATTTTGGGACGGCTTTGAACCCGGCCAATTCACTTTACCCCATCAAACCATATATTTTTGAAAACTAGACACCCCACGGTATTAATTATGTTGGTATTTAAAATCGTTCCATGCACTAATTTTACTACCAGCCGTTGCCAAATTTTGTGGTAGTATTTGGATCTTTCAAATGCCAGTATTTCTAGTATTTTAACTATTTCCATGCCAGGATTTTTGTAAAGATATAAACACTAATTTTAGGCGTTGCTCATAAAAATAAACACAAAGCACACAAAAACACTGAGCATCAGAATGGGGAAGAAAGGGGATTTAAGTGACATTGAACGTGGCATGGTTGTTGGCAGTAGACAAGCTGGTCTGAGTATTTCAGAAACTGCTGATCTACAGGGATTTTCATGCACAACCATCTCTAGGGTTTACAGAGAAGTGTCTGAAAAAGAGAAAATATCCAGTCCATTGTATGGACGAAAATGCCTTGCTGAGGTCAGAGGAGAATGGGCAGACTGGTTCGAGATGACAGAAAGGCAACAGTAACTCAAATAACCACTTGTTACAACCAACATATGCAGAATACCATCTCTGAATGCACAATATGTCGAACCTCGAAGCAGATGGGCTACAGCAGCAGAAGACCACACACCGGGTGACACTCCTGTCAGCTAAGAACAGGAAACTGAGGCTACAATTCGCACAGGTTAACCAAAATTGGATAATGGAAGACTGGAAGAAAGTTGCCCGGTCTGATGAGTCTCAATTCCTGCTGCAACATTCAGATGAGAGGGTCAGGCTTACAATTTTACTTATCAAGTTGTAAGTTGGGGTCCATTGATTCGCATGTTTGAATGTAGTACCTGTATTCAATATTTCTCAGGAGGCAAAATATCTCGCTATGGTGCTTGTGACCGCCCTGGGGTGGGTTTCTGGTGTCGCTGAATGCCTCAATATCAAGGCATTTCAGCAACACCGTTTAAGCTTAGAAGGCCCTCATTGATTGCCTCCTAACTTCTTCTAAAGCAGGCAGCCGGCACTCTGGGGAGTGATCAGACAGGGGCCCCTGCTGCAGATTTCAGTGTTGTTGAAACGTTCTAACATCTAAAATGTTTCATTAAGAGTCTTTTTCCTGGGAACGGGTAATTGTTATGTGTCACAAGAGCAGGCACTGATATGCTGTTGCCATAGAAACTGAAAAAAAGTGTGTGTTTTTATGACATTAAGTCTTCAGAGGAACGAATAAATAGAAATCTGCTAAATATGTTTTGCTTAACATACCAGAGACTGCAATTAATTTGTCCAAATAGAGCAACATCCTTAAAGGTAATATAATAGTAAATTTTCATTTTTGGAAATAGACTCATGTTAAAATATTCATTCACTTCGTCATGTACAGTAGTCTCATGCTTCTGGCATTAATAATCTATGAGGCGAAATTTACAGGCCTCATTTTAACAATTTCTATAGAGCAGCTTTCTTATTCTGACTGAGTAATAAATTGTCAGATGCAGTTCAGTCTAAGGGTCCGTGTGTGTCAGGAAGTACAAAGAGGGTTCCGAAAACCCACTCAGACTCAACCAGCGATATTATCTGCCAGCACCAAGCATGAGGTAGAAGAAACGTATCTTGTCCTTTCATACATGGGTACGTTATATTAACCAATTTTAGGGCTGCAACAACTAATCGATAAAATCGATAATAATCGATAATGAAATTCGTTGGCAACGAATTTCATTATCGATTAGTTGAATCGATTATTATCGATTATAAAATGAGGGTTTTTTCAGAGCAAACGCTCTGAAAAATCCCCCTCATTATATAATCCGTTTAGTCTGACTCACCGTCTCACAGCAGCAGCTCCTACTTACTCCCCCTCCCTGTAATCACTGTGACAACTGGCCCCGCCCCTTCCTTCTCCAGGCCAGAACCACATGGCTGTGACACTCATCTAACTGTAAGTATATGTATATATATATATATGTATATATATATATATGTATATAATGTGTATATATATATATATATATATATAATATGTGTATGTGTGTATATATATATATATGTGTGTATATGTGTATGTAATATATATATATATTTGGGCTACTGAAAGTTAGGGGAGGTGGGGGTTAATTTAGGGGCAGTTATGGTTAGTGGGTTGTTTAGGGTTAATTTAGGGGCAGTTATGTTAATAGGGTGTTTAGGGTTAATTTAGGGGCAGTTATGTTAATAGGGTGTTTAGGGTTAATTTAGGAGCAGCTGTGGTTAATGGGGTGTTTGGGGTTAATTTGAGGCAGTTGTGGTTAATGGTGTGTTTAGGGTTAATTTAGGGGATGCTGTGGTTGATGGGGTCTTTAGGGTTAATTTAGGGGATGCTGTGGTTAAGGGGGTGTTAAGGGTTAATTTAGGGGCAGTTATGGTTAATGGGGAGTTTAGGGTTAATTTAGGGGAATCTAAATCCTGGGGGCAGTGAAGTGACATATCTGAGGGTATAAGGCATATACATTATATAAGGCATATGTGGGGAGGGCAGTGTGGCATGTCTGGGGAGGACGGAGTGGTGTATCAGGGTGTATAAGGCATATCTGGGGGTAGAGAAGTGGCATGTCTGGGAGGCAGGGTGGCATGTCTGGGGAGGATGGAGTGGGGTATCAGGGGATATAAGGCGTATCAGGCACAGTGGCAGATGTGGGAGGCAGCGTGGAGTGGCAGATGTGGGAGGCAGCGTGGAGTGGCAGATGCGGGAGGCAGCGTGGCATATGTGGGAGGCATTGTGGAGTGGCAGATGTGGGAGGCAGCATGGCGTGGCATATGTGGGGAGGGCAGAGTGGCATGTCTGGGGAGGATGGAGTGGTGTTTCAGGGGGTATAAGGCGTATCAGGCACAGTGGCATGTGGGGGGTAGAGTGGAGTGGCAGATGTGGGAGGCAGCGTGGTGTGGCAGATGTGGGAGGCAGCGTGGCGTGGCAGATGTGGGAGGCAGCGTGGCGTGGCAGATGTGGGAGGCAGCGTGGTGTGGTATATGTGGGAGGCAGCGTGGTGTGGCAGATGTGGGAGGCAGCGTGGAGTGGCAGATGTGGGAGGCAGCGTGGAGTGGCAGATGTGGGAGGCAGCGTGGAGTGGCAGATGTGGGAGGCAGCGTGGTGTGGTATATGTGGGAGGCAGCGTGGTGTGGCAGATGTGGGAGGCAGCGTGGTGTGGCAGATGTGGGAGGCAGCGTGGAGTGGCAGATGTGGGAGGCAGCGTGGAGTGGCAGATGTGGGAGGCAGCGTGGAGTGGCAGATGTGGGAGGCAGCGTGGTGTGGTATATGTGGGAGGCAGCGTGGAGTGCTGTGGTAGGCAGCGTGGCATATGTGGGGGGGCAGCATGGCATGTCTGGGAGGCAGCGTAGCAAGCCTGGGCTCAAATGTGCATATATTGGGGGGCTGGTTGGGAAATAAAGACAAGAAATGTATAATCAAAGTTTTTTTATTCTGCTGTTTGTATTTAACATCATTTGTTTAGTAAATTATTTTAAATAAATGAAAAATTTACATTCATTTTTTTTATCCGATTAATCGATTAATCGAAAAAATAATCGGCCAACTAATCGATTATTAAAATAATCGTTAGTTGCAGCCCTAACCAATTTTAAAAAAACATATATTATTGCGTTAAAGTGTTTCAGTTCAGCAATTTATCTAAAACTGTGGGTCTCATTCTTTAACTCACCACACACCCACTGAAAAAGTTACTGTTTTTGATGATACACAATGACAAAATATAAAACATAAATGGAAAAAAAAATCCCATCAAAATGGCTGCCACTTACGAAGACAAGAGTGAAATCACTCGGCTAGAGCTGCCGAGAGCAGGAATTTAACTGCATGGAATTGGGGCCAATTCACCCGAGTCTCCACTCTTTGTCCAGCAGATAAAGCATTTCACATGGAGAAATGGGGCTACTCTTTGCAGGGGGAAGAAAAACAGTATGCAATAAAACGGCAGGGAAACAAAACGTTACACTTGATTACAGGCTTAGGGGAAGTTAACAGCGGGACCCTACTTGTGTGTTGTAAATTGGCCCAAGTGCTTGTGGACTGTCGTGCATGAGTTCAGAAAGCTGCTTGACCCGCAGAGGCCGTCTAGAATTCATTTACATTTATTCTATACAATAACAACGAACATTAAGCTGGTGTGAGTAGGTTATGATTTTGGGCTGTGATAAACACATAATGACCTTTAGAGGTAAGAGTGGCAGAAGAGGCCACTTTAGGTCATATTGCACAGTATCTGTATGTGTAGTCTCTCCATATGAATAGATGTTATACTGGCAAATGTCGTGTCACATTCTCTGCCATAATACAGCTTAATATTAGTTACCCATGAGTGCCTTGTCAATAACAATTTATTATACGGGGCAAGTTCTGATCTTCAGGCAGGAGAAGCTCAATGGGCTTGGCCAGGGGATGAAATGTTTCATTGTGTCCATGTTTTAGGACACAAATTATTGGCCTAATCTGTGGGGAAATCTAGCGTGGTCACAGATTCAGATTTGAGCACTTTCCTCCCCCAGGTTGTGGAGACATCTTTTTCACAGGGAAACTCATCAAACCCACAGTGTGCAACAGTGGTAAAAAAAAAAAAATAACTGTTTTTGTGAATTGTTATATTACTCAGTTTAAGAATGTTCTTTTTAGCCCATTTCATTTATTAAACTACACCTCAAAACTTTTATGTGATTGAAAGATTTTAACTTAATTAAAACAGTTACCTGCCTGTTACTTTGATACAAGAGACCTCTGAGGTCCCAAAAACTTTGGAGCAATAAAGTTACCGTATTGGCTCGAATATAGGCCGCACTTTTTCCCCCCACATGAAGTTCTTCATGCAAAATATTGCTCACTCTTGGTTCATTTGGCTTTTATATGCTCAATGCAGGCATGTTCCTTTTCTCCCTTTTTCGCATGAACACACACTGTGCCCCCGTTACTCCTTAATTCAGCCTACTTCCTGGTGCGTCTCCAGGATCCTACTTGCCTCCCTATAGAGTTACTCTTTCTTACTAAATAGTTCCCTTCCCATTATGTGTATTACATGTTAGAGTGCCTATGTAACATAAGGATGAGTGCAGTACATGAAGGACCCTAGTATTATCTTCAGGAAGAGAGGCTGACAATCTGTTCCACAATTCCAGCTCTATATTAGTTATGGTATTTACTTATAACTAGATTTACCATTACTTTTTGTTGAATGTACAAGAAGCTGCCATGAGCATGAGATGCAAAGCAGAGATTTCAGTTACACAGTGTATTTATATAAAATGAATGATAAGAGTCTTACGATCGTAGGGTACAAATGTAACATAATTAAGGGTACTTTGGAGGCCTCCTGTTATGGATAAGTCCTGGGGTGCACTGCCTATGGAGGTGGTTACTGCTGGTACTGTTACTACAGGCAAAAGCTAAACTACCGGGGATGTGCTTGCCTTCAGAAGGATCATTTTAATTAGCCACATCTCGAAATCAATGTACTTGGTGGATGAATGTTTTATGAGCCTTACAAATGTAATTATCACAGCCTCTTCTTCACCAACGTATCAAGACTTACCATACTGTATAAAGGCGGTTTGATTGGGGATCTCCACTTTCCACTGAATTCTTAGCTTGAATGTGTAGAAGTCGCCACACACATTTCACTAGGCCTTGTGTGTTTCTACAGAAAATATATATACACATAGATTAAAAATGTTCTCATATATATTGACTATAGATATTTATCTATTTTAGATTGTCTATGTTTGACAAAAGGTAAGAATCTCTGATTCAAAAATTCACTAAAATGCCTATTTTATTGAAAAGGCCTGTGAGTGCCTGCATTCTTGAACAGCTATTTGAATAGCACCAGGGCTATCAATTGGATTCATTTGTGGAAGGCTAAGTGCAAGCACCTTGGATATATATATATACATATATACACACACACACACACACACACACACACACACACACGGTGTTTCCTCAGGTTATCTTGGTCCAGTATCAATTTAGTTGAATGATTGAATGATCCAAATCATTTAAGTGTGACAATCAGGGGAAAATACTTTTTCACGGCACTGTAGTAGCTGATGGTAGAATAAAACAAATGTAATACCGTGCAGAAGGGAAAATGTTTAGGATTCCATTGAGGACATAGCTGAAGTCTGCATGACCCTGCTCAACCAGAGCCACCAATGCATCACAACAAGCTGTCCGTACAACCACATGGTCTGCACAGCACTTCTCCCAAAGGACATTTAGTGCAGGAGTCTGGAAGAAGAACAAGAAAGGGTTAAGAATTGGCAGTGTTTATATTTGCTGACCAAATGGTTTCAATAAAGCGAGACAAAATAAGCAGCCCGTCACAAATCAGAAGCATGCTGGAAGACCCAAGAAAGCCTAACATAATACTAAGAGTGTTTTCTATAAATCACTAGATTCAACTCATAAGTTATGTACAAGAGGGGGTTTACACGCACTTAATATATTAAGCATACCATCATGTTAATCCCGCTGCCCTGCCATCTTATGGAGCTCTACTAACAACACAAATACCATAAGTAACTTACAGTTCTATAGCGATAATAAACCATTACTGTGATCAGTGAAGTATTGTTGCAGACCTCATCTAAGGTTGCCACCATTTCTTCAAAAAGATCACAACAAATGCCAGGGCAACCTCACAGTTAAGTGCCAGTCCTTTGGCACTAAGCCCTGGTGAACCGTTTACTTTCTAGGTGCTGCTTCCTAACATCATCCAAGCAGAATCACAAGGTCCGCTCATGCGTACAATAATTCTTCTAACACATTCTCCAGGCTGAAACCTATTGGTACACTAATCAGACAAGCTTATATCAAATCATGAGAAGGAAAGGGAACTTAGCAACTGGACAGCGTTTCACAAAGACAATATTCTGTAATTGACATGGTTGCTTCTTATAAACAACAAAAAATTAACCTTACAAAAAAAAATTAAAAAAAACAGGGGAGGGGGCTCTAAAATCAGAACAAAGATCCCAAATAAAGTGTATGTCTGTTGAGTAGAGGTATGCCTAGAAAACGCTGCAGAGAAAATTACCAGCTAGCGTCATGCTGTCTGTCAGTGAAATGTGAGCTCTTGCTTACAGACACAAAAGGAAGCATTCGCTGGAGCGGGCCAGTGCAGTCCATGACCTTAAATGTGTCGTACATGCAGCGTGATGCCTGGACAGGCTTATCCAATTATACATCATTACCCAAGAAAGGCCTGGCTGGTAGTCCAAGGCATGCAGCTACGGCTGCCATGTTTTCAGACAAAAGCACAGCTCCCACAGTATTGATCAGGAGGTAGATGTTTACTTGCCTTCACATACAATAGTCCCTCTGTGCCAGCCCTATCGGCAGATGCAATTCCCATGTTTTCTTTTGGGGAGTTTTTTCAAAAGTTACATAAATTAATAAACAAGCGATCGGTTAATACAAAGAAGAGAAGTAACCTGAACCTTGGGAGTAATTTAAACCCCCATAAAATCCGGCTAGGTATTGGGAAATTTTATCATATAATGAATCTGGGCAAAGGTTGAATATGCCCCCTCAGAGAAAGTGGTCCATGGTTATTATTGTTATTATTGAGTACATGGAAGAGATTTTTTCATCTTTAACTTCCACCTCTTACCTGGTTTGACGACTGTTTGATCTTCTCTGCCGTACCTTTTTCTTTTAGCACAGAAGCAATGAGGTGGGCCACTGCCTGTTGAACACAAGAACACACCATCTGTGATCAAGTGGATCTGTCAGTTTTGTCAAATTCCACTTTTTACTATGTATCATCCAAAAAAGGTGTCAAATTATATTTATAAAATAGAAATCCAGTATCAGTGTCTTACAATTTCACCCTTTACACTGTCTGGAAAGCTATCTTATAAAGGGACGGACTACAACCACAAACAGCCTCATCAATAATAAGTGCATATTAAAGCACTTGGTAAGTACTTTAATGTGCATTTGTTACCTTAAAAAAAGGCACTTATCTGCAGAAGATGCTGCAGTGTCCCACCTCCAGCACTCAATGCCATTATTTGGTTTCCATAAGGAGCTATTTAAGAAAACTCTTGTAGTGGAAATACATGGGAACACTTTCTGTGCATGTCCCTCTAGAAATCTCATGCAAGCCAACTTGAAGTATACTATATGACCAGAAGTATGTGGACGCCTTACCATCACCTTTATGAGCTTGTGGAACATCCAATTCCAAAACCATGGGCATTAATATGGAGTCTCCCCTCCTTGCAGCTATGACAGCCTTCACTCTTCTGGGAAGGCTTTCTACAAGATGGATCATGTCTATAGGATTTTGTGCCCATTCACAGCCATTTGTGAGGTCAGGCACTGATGTTGGACAAGAATGCCTGCCTTGCAATTTTATCCAAAAGGTGTTCAGTGGGTTAAGTTCAAGGCTCCATGCAGGCCACTCTAGTGCCTCCAAACTCATCCAACCATGTATTTATGGACCTTGCTTTTTGCACCGGGGCAGTTATGCTGGAATAAGAAACAGCCTTCGCCAAACTGTTGTAAGTTGGAACAAAGATGGAAGGATAGCATTGTCCAAAATGTCTTGGTATGTTGAAGCATTAAGATTTCCCTTCACTGGAAGTAAGGGGCCCAGCCCAATCCTCAACTAACAGCCCCATACCATTATCTCTCCTCCAACAAGCGTTTCAGTTGGCACAATGCAGTCAAGAAGCTAACGTTTTCCTGGCATTCACCAAAACCAGATTTGCCCATCAGGCTGCCAAACAGAGAAGCTTGATTCATCACTCAACAGAACACGTTTCCACTGCTCCAGAACCCAGTGGCAGCGTGATTTACACCACTCCAACCCTTGGCGTTGTAACTGGTGATGTGAGGCTTGCATGCAGCTGCCTGGCCATGAAGCTCCCACTGCACAGGTTTTGTGCTGATATTAATGCCCGTGGAAGTTTCAGCTCTCTTCAGCTATGGAATCAGCAGAGCGTTGGTGACATTTATGCACCATGCGCCTCAGCACTCTGTGGCCATGCTCTGTGAGTTTGTGTGGTCTTCTGCTTCGTGGCTGGGTTGCTGCTGTCCCTCCACTTCCACTTCCCAATAATATCACTTACAGTTGACTGTGGAATATCTAGCAGGGATGAAATTCTGGGCCGGAATATGCTGCTGCCTACACATACTTGTTGGCAGGCAGGCGCTAAAATAGGAAATCTAATTTAAAACAAGGTACAAACATACAGCTAATAATGCAGTAACATAATTTAGCTTGCATAAGAATATAAATAAGCAAATTAAAGCAGCAGGGTAGTGCCCGCAATTGGCCTCCAATATAAATTTAACATGAAAATAGGGCTGCAGTGCTCCTTTAAGTAGAAAAACTGCTGAGTGTGCATCATCGAGGCTGAGCTGTTATTCCTAGATGGCGCAATAGAGATGGCTGCCTATGTGATTGATGTTATACAACCGTTTAGCAATAAGTGTGGCTGAAACACCTAAACCCAATAATTAAGAGGGGTGTCCACATACTCTTGGTCATATAATGGCGCTTTGGGTGCACAAGAAAAGGTTGGTTTAGAGAGCATTTGTAGGTGAAGGAATGGAAGGAAGTGAACTTCAGGACACAAAGTTAATTTATAATGCTGGCCTTGCAACATGCTGCTTCCATGAAAACGTCAAAACAATTATAATTATTGACAAGGAAAAAACACAAGCTGTCGGTAGTATAATAAATGGATTGACAAAAGTTACCACAAGATAAAAATATAAACAGAGAACGATCCTTTAAAATATGCAACTTACTTATGTTAATGTTCATCATTGTAACATCATGTATATTTACTAAACATGTGAATTTACATAGAAAAAAACCCCACATACAAATCACTCCACACTGTAACCACGAATGAAAATATAGTACACTGGCAAAACCCTAGCAATGTATGCCATTGGCTTTCGTGTAGAGTAATTTAATCATCAATCAATGAGAGATCTACTCTTCTGAGAGCCCGCAATGCCTTCATCTTGCCTTAAAGAGACATAACATTTCACGTAACATGTAGTTACCAAGCTTGATCTACAGCAATCCCTACAAACATCTGAAAATAGGTATGATATACTCCTAAATTGTAGTACACACTCACGCTCCAACCCAGATGTATGACTAATTGAGAAACGGACCAAATGGATCATTTTGATCGATGCGTTCACATACCACACTCTGAAGTTTCTTACCGATGATGTGAATTGCATTGTTTATTGTATTGGAATTTGATAAATAAATGCAGGAATATCTTATCTAATAACGCATGTAATATAATGAACATTAAATCACTGTCGAAATTATAGTGAATAAAGAGAGTCTGATTATACTAAAAGTATTCCAAAGTATCTTAACCCCTTAATGACAAAGCCCGTACATGTACGGGCTCAAAATGCATTGTTTTCAATGGGTTTAGGGACCGCCCATTGTCCTTAAGGGGTTAATACCTGGTCTGAAATTATTTGGATTACTGTAAGGAAAAAAAATTGAGAGTTTATAAATGAGATTGTAGTGGAGTAATTTGATTCTTAATAATATAACTTTAAAATAGTTTTACGTCCCCAAAACCACAGGATAACTATCGCTTATTGTATTTACCATATAAAAATAATTTCTTACTACATTTAAAGCAGTTAACATTGTTACACCATAAATATGCAGGGTATGTTAAACATTTAAGTGTTGCATTTTGGACGGTAACAGGATTAATGCCAGCATCTCCCATATATAGCAGGCTGTTGTTCTAAGCCCAATTCCCCTTATGTGGTCAGTGCTATTTAAAGGGATAGATAATACATATGTGTAATCCTAGAGCACATCTACCATTGGTTTGTCACGGCAGATTTACTTCTGCTTTAAAGACGGGACACCTGAAATAAATGATTCATTCGACAGATCTAATAAACTATTACTGCAACCACAGGAAAATGTAAGGCTAGTTTGAATTGTTATAACAATAATAATCAATATACTGTATTTATTCTGATTCAATTTGCCCCAGATTCACACTTTTGGAGACCTGGGATATTCTTCACTTTGTTCAGAAGGGCTGCATGACATCACTTATGTTCATCATCACTTTTGTAGGGGGACTTAAATACCTACTTTTTACTTTAACAAATAGGAAAATATATACAAGGTCTTTCTTAATAGTAGGAAGGTAAATTTAATTAAATATGCATCTAAACATGTATGTACCTTAAAATAAAAGAAAACCTGTTCATAATTCACAGATGGACTAAAAAAAGTTAGACTTTCTCCTATCGTGCATTAGTACAGGGTTCACGCAGAATACATGATCACTCATGTATAAAATCACTCATGATTTCATTTCCATTTTTCTTTTCATTTATGAAAGTCTGACAAGTAATCAAGCTTATTAAGTTGCACCATAATCATGTGTAGTGATTCATTACTCACAAGAGAAGCTTTCCAAACTTTCAGACTCTGTGCAATCTCAACGACAGCTTCTGCAACTTGCTTAGCTCAAGAAAACTTGGATCCCGTCATTTTCTCCTTAGTTAAGTAACCAGCAGAAGCTCAATGACCTTTAATGAACGTATTTAGATTTAAGACAACCACCCTGATAAGATTCTCTTCCAGTCCACTCCAAAAAGACTGAGCTAGCCCATCAACCTGTATGGTTAATGTGGGGAGACAAAAGCTTTTACACCCCCAATGTCACCAACTTACCCTGCGATATTTGAAAGCACAGTCAAATGCAGTGTCCCAAAGTAACTGCATGGCTATACCTATTAACTCCTTGATAAACACCACCATCCGCTAGTTATACATCACAAGTAATGCTGTTACTTTAAACCTTTTTCAAGCAAATGCCCTCATGGCCCGCAGCCTCCGACAATAGCCAGGAATTAAAGAACCCTCTCTGGCCTCCCTAAAGTATGCTATTGCAGATTAAAGAGCGCATTAAATAATGTGAAACTCTGGCATAATTTACTTTAGGCAATCATAAGCAAAAAAATGCAGAACAAAATAACATAGTAAGCTCCCCGTGCAGTTACTTGTTTCCAAAACACACCTAAATGAAGCTTTGTTACAACATGAGAGGATAATTTAATCATACAGCATCCCTTACTTGAACTAGGCTTTCATACTTCTAAAGCGTTTTAATGTCAACATCACTTTCCTTTCTGTTTTCCTTCCCCAAACGGCTAGGTATTTTTTACCTGCGTTATTTTCTTGATGTAAAAATGCCAGGAAAACTGCCACTGCATTTTCCTGCGTTTTGGCGTTTTTTCTGGCGTTTTAGCCTTTCTGTGGAAATTGCTTTTTTGACCTTATGCAGTTTTTCCAGCCTTTTCAAGTTAGACTTTTCACCCAGCTAAAAGGGATTAGGATAAATGGCAAGTATCTGCCCCCTACTGATGTCATTTCCTTGGTAGAGTTCTACTTAAACACGCCCCGGCGGACCCTTTTGCTCCTCTAGGAAGATTGGCCCCAAATGATGGTGCAAATTGTTTGCTTTGGTGTAAAATTCAATATGAACTTTGTTTTGTGTGAAACTGTTTGTTTCCAGCCTATTTCTCGTAGGACACACAGATACTGGGTCCATCCTCTGCATTGTAACTGTGGAAAAAAACGCCATAAAAAACGCCAAGGCAAAAAACCCACATGGCTTTTTCATGGCGTTTTTTTCTCTCCCATAGACTTCTATTGGAGAAAAACGCCAAGATTTCCTTGCAAAAAACGCAAGAGTGTCAACATGCTGCGATTTTGAAAAACTGCCACAGAGCCCCAAAAAGCCGTAAAACGCCAAAGAGGACTGAAAAAACGCCAAACAAAAAAACGCCAAGTGGATATGGCATTGTGTGATTTCCTACTGAAGAACAGCTAACATCTGGCCGCAGCATTTTTTCACTAATAAAACGCTGTGTGGCTGAATTGGCGTTATTATGGGTGTTTTTGCAAAAAATACCCAAGTGGAAACCTAGCCTAAGGGTGTTTCCTCCTTAGGTGACTCAAACCCTTGACGTATACACCTATTTTGGGGGCTGCCATTAGCCAACAAATAGCAGAGTCCCAGCGTGAATTCAAATGGGATTCCTTAACTTCAAAACTAGCTGATGCTTGGATTCAAAACAAGTTTCTCTGCGGCAAAGTTGGTTTTATTGTTCTTACAATAAGCTTGTATTGGGACCAATGTAGAAAACATTGATGATTTTTTTCTATGTCGATAAAGAGCCTGCTATGGCGTTTGTTGTGCTTTGTGAATGAATTCTTTTTGACAGCTTCAGCAGCGACCGTGACGTTTTTGTATTACATTTTTTACAGCAATCTGGCAACTTTAAAGTATGTTTCATATTTTAAATGTGTCGCTTCTGTGTCACTAGATGTGTCACTTCTGTTAAAGATGGAGCACAAAATAAAAAACGTATCTATACAGTCCCCCTGAAAAAGGATGGACCTCCTACATGATCTTCTAGTGTGTTAGTCCTTCAGATCCTCTGTATATAGCACATGCTCTATGGAGACACAAGCAGATCTAACGCAGCATCTGAAGAACGATTTAAACAAAGGTTTAAATTACACCAAGGCATTAACAGTTAAATTTAGAAAGGACCTGTCACGGACAAAATGTATATAAGGGGACACCTTTGAAAGCTAAAAACAGATGTTTCCCAAAGAAAAGATGATGTATACATAGTACACAGGGGGGGGGCATAGCATGAAAAGTAAAAGGAAATAATATGATCTGTTCTCCTTTCCACGAATTACTGTCAGCACCCTTTTTGAAGATATTTCATTATATACTTATTAATAACCTAACCCTGTCATGGACTCAGTAATATGACCAGACGTAAATACACAGATAAGAAATCCAATCAGTAAATCAAAGTGTCATCACCCAATGAATTATGCATTATACAGGGTCAGCTCAGCCCTTCTAGCTGCACAAACTTGCCAGTGGTAGCCCTTCATAATGAATAGTTGAGATCAGAACTGCAAACTGGCTTTAGTGAGCTGACCCGAATAAGTCTTGTGGTTTTCCTGGTGCAGTGTTGGCTGATGATTTCATTCTTCCGATCAGCAATACATTGAGATTCTTATCAATCTAGAACATTACACAACTGTGGAAAGTCAGCCAAGAAAATACAATTATTTCTTTATAAAAGGACTTAACGAGTTAAAATGCATTATTGGGGTTTTGTCTTCTTAACATATTCTGGAAATAAGTTAGTTCCTTGTCCTGAAATAAATGATGCTCAGTATTTGTTATACAGTGAAGTATGTTATGACTGGTTCTGACACACACGGCTGTATCATACTTTGTATCCTAACGGTAATGCCTCACACTGTCCAGCGGCGTTCCGGCTTCCAACAAGATGCTCATTCACTAATCTATAAATGCACACAATGACACACTGTGGGAAATATTGAATGTTACCCCATTACCCCAGCGAGAGGCCTTTCCATGTGAAGTGGCTATCCTGGCGTCTGTCCATAACGGTTGTGTCAATGTTAATGCCTTGGTTATTGTTGGAGACATACAAAGAGCATACAGTATCACTCTTGGATGAAGATGTCGGTCTTATAAGTGTTCCATTTGGCTTTGCCCCACCAGGCTCAATGGTTCATTAGCAGTTTGAGTCTTTTTTAGCCTTGAGTGCATGGACAGATGCCTGGAAGGACCAATCCTGAACCCTGCTGCTAAAAAGAGAAGTATCGGAAGCAAGGGAATGTGCACCCTTAATGCCTCGCACATAGTGATGCTCGCGGCGAATTAGCGGTGCTGCTTAGCAACAGGCAGAGAAAACATGGTCGTCTGACATAAGCACTGGCCCGTTAACACAAGAAGCGTATAGCACTGAAAACCATACCTGTGTCTGAATCAGGGAGTTGGGAAACTCTAATCTTTTCTTGAGGTCTTCCGACATCTTGTGCTAGAACTGAAAAAGAGTACAAAGATCATGAAGATCGCTTAGATCTGAGGATGGATACGCGGATTTAAACGCCAGTCCCGCTGACAGTTCATGCAAAAAGCTTGTTTTAAAGGTGTGGTCTGCCATTCCCATAAAAGCAGATCAAGCCTTAAACGCGAGCATAAGTATGCCTGTTAAGCAGAAACTATTAACACGCCCTTCACTACAAGGACTTATCTTAATGGAGCAGCAGGGTGTTTTCCCTTTTGTGCCACTGTAAGCAGTTATTTCAGCTGCGTGCCACAAAGGGGTTAAATAGCACGTATCGGCGTGGAGGCATCATGTAACCCCGACTCAGCCTGCTGTCCGTGTGAGGCAATGCAATCACATGGACCTGCTGTGACATCTACTCTCGGCTCTTAGGCAGGACCGGTGTGTTTAACAGCTGCTGGGATCCACGGGACGCACCGAAAAGCCTACGATCTACAGGAAACGTGAGTTACTTTCTGGGCACTGTGGACACGTTTCTATGCTGGCTTTCTCACTTTGTGATGTACGAACAGTATTTAAAACCGTATGGAAGCCTGTTTAAACCGCAGAGGAGAAGACATGTGTCACTTCTGACTCTCCTTACCCCAAGAGCTTGCAGGTTAGTAGAACATTTCAACTCCCACCAGAGTGAGCTTCTCGTGCGAGAAGTGGCCAGGACGCATAAAATTATAATTATAAAACAATAATAATAATGCACACATTACAGCTCAGCCTTCTCATATTAACTATGCATAGTGCGGGGCCAGCTCTGCCGTTGCTGCAGGAGAAACACACACTGAAGCCAGAAGGTTGAAATGTTCCACTCACCCGCAAATGTATGTGTTAGCACAAAGTGTTTTATCCAAAGAAAGGCACGCATTGGGACAAAATTCGCAAAAATCTATTTGGATTTATTTTCACAACAATTTCTCTGAATATCTATATACAGACGCTGTCTAAAACCTCGGAGCTCTGATACCTTTTGTCTTTCTATACATTCAAACCTGTCTTTAAACGGCGGCGGAACGCATCAAAATCAATCAAAACTAGATTAACACAGGGAGGAAAAGAATGTGAAACCTAAAACAAAGGTTATTTGGGGGGAAATTACTGCATATGATGCCATAAATTAACTAGCGTTGACCAATTTCATAATTTTAATATGCTATAGAGCAACTTCTATGCTAAAGCAGTAGCGGCATGCATTTAAAGTACACATTGTTTATATCGTAGATATATATTGTGTATATATATACGTGTTTCTGATCTCATGGGTAATTACATTGTATACATACAGGGCATATAACGCATATGTATATTGACGAGATTGCTCCAATCTCCTCCGCGATTGAATTAGACATTTGTCCCTTCTGTCAGTGTTGGCCCTTCATAATGAATAGTGAAGTGAATCACAACTCTCCTTTTAGTGAATAACGCCCGTTGATAACTCGTGTTCCGTAACGGGCCCTGAGCACTTTAGTGCAGACAGTAAGAGAACACACTACAGGCAGCAGCGAGGACGGAGAATACTCCGCATTCACCTGCATTATAGACAGAGCCTTCTCCCAACGCAGGCTACAGAGCAACCGAGCCTAGTGACTGCAGCACATGGCCTAGTGACAGGGACCAGGTCTCTGATGTCACAACGCAGCGCCCAACAGTTCGGGAAAGCAAAAAAAACTCTTACCTATAAAGCCACCTCAAGAAAGCGCCGGGAATGGGACCCTGCTGATGACGTCACAGGAAAACCATATCCCTATTGGCCACACATTTGGCCCGGGAGATAGAGTGGGCGGAGCTGTATTTGATCTGCCGGCTCAAGATGGCAAAGGGGGCGTTGCTGTGAGCGCTACTTGTCAGCGGATGAGAGCCGTGGTGAGCATGCGCAGTGGTGTGTGCGAGCTGCTTGTTTAGCGCTGCTCTTACGGTGCCCAGCACACGGTAATGTCCCCTACATGCCCGAAAGCCTTACACTGGATCTCTGGTATGTGTCTCGCCTTTGGTACTTTCGAGGGTTAATGCATTGTAATATAATGCAGGCGATTTGACACATAGCCACGTAAATCAATGAGATATATCGAATCAAACACGACACCTTC
Organism: Spea bombifrons; assembly: GCF_027358695.1. NCBI lineage: Eukaryota > Metazoa > Chordata > Amphibia > Anura > Pelobatidae > Spea > Spea bombifrons. The sequence continues at coordinate 91,217,900 of NC_071087.1, forward strand.
AACCATCAGCAAGTCTTATACATTCTGAGTGGAAATAAACATCAGCGATATGTATAGCTCTGACAAAGAAGAGATAGATTTACAGGAGGGTGGTAGTGAGTGAAGCAGCCTCCCAGCAGAAGTGGTAGAGGTTAATGCAGTGTAGGAATGAAGCATGCCTCCTATAGGCATAAGGCTTTCCTGAATTTAAGGCGAGACCTTAAAGCTGTATGCTAGATATTGTGTGTGTCACCGATACATTTACTGCTGTATAATTCCACTAGAATCATGGGTAGTTTCTACCGCTTTTGCCCATTTTCATTAGAATTTAGTTTGCTTTGCAAAATGAGGAGACATCGTGAGTGTAAGGTATTTAGAATATTATCACACGTTCCTATATCCCTGCCGGTTATCTTCAGATAACGTCAGAGTGCACGCGCTCCTTTATTTCATTTATTCTTGTTACAAATCTCCATATCGCCCAGAGACTCTTATTGTTTCATCCTTGTATGATTTTCAGACTTTTGGTCATTCTAAGCCACCAGAGGCTACTCTCGGCTCTAAATAATGCCGTTCAAATCAATACAGGGAGCGTTCTCCTCACCCATAGAATCGCACATTATACAGGGCCAGCTCAGCCCTTCTTGATGGAGATAGCTGCCAGTGTTGTGAAGTGAGAGAGTTCAAACTACAACATCCCGTTTAGCGAATAAACCCCAATGAGTTACATAGGGCTGGTTCCCTGCCTGTTTTTCCTGGTTAGTTCCCCGAAGGGCCGGACGTTTCATTGCGGACTGGCTGCATTGAGGTTTCAATGCTTTTCATTCTCGCTCCAGAATGCTGAACGCCCTATCAGTATCCCCCACGGCTTATAGACAGACCGTAAACATGTCCTACAGCAGTCTGATTTCTCTCTCCCATCCTTCCTTGGCTCATCTCTGAAGCCTTTGCCCTGAGCGCACTCTCAAAACCACATGCATCCATTCCCCGTGAAACAATACGGGTGACCGACGAGATGAAAACACATTCGGCCGCATACGCCTAGAAGATGACTTCCGTGAAGACGTTATAAACGTGGCTCGGGTCACCGAGATGTAGCGCTGACATCGCAGAAGCATGAGCAGACCCAACTGCACATAAATTCAATAATAGATTTGTTATTGATGTAATGCGAATTAAAATTTGACTTCTAATATTGCTAAAAGAGACTGCTGCCTTTCCTTCAATATTTAAAATCTATTTCTTCTAATCTTTTTATTTCCAAATTTTTCCCCCAAATCCTTGTTCAGTGACACCCCCCCCTTTGCTGCAGCTCTCATAGGCGTCATATGATTTTGATGGACCATTACCAGCCGACTTTGCTCTCCAGCGGCTCTAATTTGCGTCGTTTCTTCCTTTTGAAGAATGATAAATGGAAATTTATGGAAACTCTACTTTTTTCCCCTTCTACCTATTAGAATCACTGCTACTTTGGAAGCTTTTCTTTGTCAAGGTCAGTTAAGGACACCAGTAAAAGATTTGTGCCCTCTGCTGGTAGAAAGAAATACCTTGGGGGGGGAGTTGCAATGCTTCCAAAAACACTGGTAGACCCCACGATATCCCTGCTTTGGCATAGGTGACACAAACACAACTGTGTTTATTCACTAAGAGGAGAGTTTGCGTTTCCAACTACTACGCTTGACTATTTATTATTAAGGTCCAACCCCAGGGGACTTGGCATTAACGGAGAGCTTGGCTGGCTTATATATATTTCTTCACCCCTTACACATAGAATTATACATTATACAGGGCTAGTGCAGCCCTTTGCTGGAAATCCCGGCTAACATGGGCTCTTTATAATGAGTAGTGAAGTGAGAAGGTTAAAACAACAATGCCCTTTTTAACCCCAATAACTGAACCAGGGATGCAAAGTAAGGACTTTCCCTAAACCGTCACCATTTCCAATGTACTCTACAACACAAGCTTTGAAATATCTGAGTATATTTGACATTATCGCTCAAGCTGTACTTGAGGTCATCAGGTCATAAAGTTGGACCTCCCAAATTCATAGCATGCGGAGTTCCCTGTTATCTACTGTGGGCAATAGCAGCAATTCTGGTGCAATCACCATGGGAACCAATGCACTTTTCTTCTTTTCTACAGAAAATCTTATAGAAAAGTGCTGCACACCTAGATGTTAATGTCCATTGGCCGCTATTTGGGAGGGTAATGGGATCAGGCACCATGATGGAAGGAGCCGCTTTCTACAAATGTATTCATTGATCTGGTAGTTATCAATGTGCAAGCCAGACATTTAAATAACACCTACTAATTACGCCTTCATTATCTAATCATAGCTTTCAAGGTGCGACATACCATTACTTAAGCTATGGTGTAGAGGACTGCATTGGGAGGCGGGTCCCGCGAGTCCCGCGGGACCCGCCAAAGAACTTGCGGGCACGGGCGGTTTTTCAGCTATTGCGGGCGGGAGCGGGCGGTCAGCCAGCGTACCTGCGGGTCCCGGTAATCCCGCGCAGTCCCGCAAGGCTGCCTTCTCGCTGCTCCCTCACAGCGGCACTTCTCTTGTTCTGCCCAGGAACACAGCGGAGTCATCAAATGACTCTGCTCCGTTCCTGCGGGAAAAGAAAAGAGACCTTCTGTGAGAGTAACCTGAAGGCAGCCTTGAGTGCGCGGGAAATCTGCAATTCTGATAAGGCAGTGAAAGAGTTTGTATTAACCAGTATGTATGATTTAGGGAATAGATCAATGGATGTTTGTGAATGACTTCTGCTGGGGCTTCTATGATGGGGGAGAGTGGCACACCAGGGGGCATAGTGGCATATTGGGGGCACAGTGGGTTATCTGGAGATATATGCATAACTGGGGGCACAGTGTCATATCAATGGTTGGAGTGGCATATCATGGGCACAGTGGCATATAAGTGTCTATAAGGCATAACTGGGGGCACAGTGGCATATCAGGGGTTGGAGTGGCATATCAGGGGGTATGTGGCATATCATGGGCACAGTGGCATATAAGAGTCTATAAGGTGCACCAGGGGGCTATAGGGCACTCCAGGGGGGACAGCACAGTGGCATATGTGGAGATATAAGGCATAACTGGGGGCACAGTGGCATATTAGGGGTTGGAGTGGCATATCATGGGCACAGTGGCATATAAGTGTCTATAAGGCATAACTGGGGGCACAGTGGCGTATCAGGTGTTGGAGTGGCATATCAGGGGGTACATGGCATATCATGGGCACAGTGGCATATCTGGGGGGTATAAGGCAAATCTAGGGGGCAGAGTGGCATATAGGGGGATATAAGGCATATCTGGTGTAGAAAGTGGCATATAGGGAAATATAAGGCATATCTGGGGGGCAGAGTGGCAAGCCTGGGGTCAGATATGCATAACTGGGGGGCAGGTTGGCAAATAAGAAAAATAAAAACAAGAAATACGTTTTTCTCAATTATACTTTTTATTAAATATGAAAACATAGTTTCCTTATCAATTAATATTTACTAGTAAAACTTTTTTTAGGTATTAAAACCTAGTTTGAGTGGGCAGGATAGGAAACATATGTTGCGGGAGCGGGCGGGAGTGGACAAACAATCAGCGGGAGCGGCCGGGATTGGACAAAAAATCAGCGGGAGCGGGCGGGATTGGACAAAAAATCAACGGGAGCGGGCGGGATTGGGCAAAAAATCAGCGGGAGCGGGCGGGAGCGGGATTAAAAAAGCAGTCCCGCGCAGGGCTCTACTATGGTGGGTAAAGGTGATGGAAAACCCTTCCACTAAAATTTAGGGGTATGTAGAAGCATCATTAAACACTCATCTACAGACACCAGACAAGCCAGAAATCTCATGGTGCTGCCACAACCACAAGGGATTCTGGGTAGGCACATGCAAATAAGGTCAACAAATATCACCTTTGCCTCTATATCCACTTTATACATGGATCCCTTGAAAGTAATTGCCCGCTGTACAAGACAGCCTTTAGACAAAACTCGGGAAGAGGTGCAAATTAAGGTGCGACATAAACAGATAAAACCAATCACAACATCGTGTAGGAGCTGAATAGTTCCATAATTACTGACCGATAATATTACGCACAGATTGCACAAAGTGTTTTGTTTTAATTTACAGAAAATGTAGCAGCGAGGGCAGCAGTGACTGTTTTATTAAGGAGTAGTCGTGACAGGGGTCCATTTACAATGTGAGAGGTATCACAGAGCAGCCCCCTCTGCCCTCCTGAACGGCCCTCATTTGATGATAAGGGACGTATCCGCTAAGGGGAGAGTCGTGATTTCAACTCCCTCGCTTCACCATCCGTTATGAAAGTCCGACCCCAGTGATCTTCTGCTTGGGTGGTCTTGTATAATGTATAATGGGATCCATGAGATTTCCCCAAATGTCTTCTCGCGTATTAAATTAAGCATTATGCAGGGCCAGCTATTAAATAGCGAATGAAGGAGTGACAGACTGTAAAGTATTCCAGATTGTTTTATAGCACTGTGGTTACTGTGCTACTGGTTTCCTTAAGGTAATGAATTGTGATTCCAAATGCCCGTCTACTTGTAAATGCCCAATGACGCGAAAGATGTGTGCAAAATGTGGGATATATCCCATGTAGTAACTTGCTGCAGGGGAGCTTATTTAAGCTTTGCTGTTTGGGCTGAACACGTTTGGATTTAGATTCTGGAGAAATGCATCCTACTGCAACCGGAGTTGCAATGCAACAATATGCGTATTATTATACTAGTTCCTGTTCTCCGCTAGAAAATAAAGCGTAATAAATGTGGTGGGTCCTACTAGTCACCTTTTAGATATACAGCAGTAGGCTTCTAGGGATGGTCAGCCTGTGGACCCAAGCCACACCCCAAAAGCTGACCCTCTCCTATGATGTGGAATTACGCGGGTCACAAGATGTCACTGTACACCCACCTCTGCCTTCTTCAGGACCATGGTGAGCAAACTACCGTATCCCTCTGGATTGTTTCTCCAGGGAATTGCTTGTATGGCATCATCCAAAGACCACAGTTGGTATACTTTACATACGCTAAGGACACATGTCATAGGATGCATAATGCATTTAGAGAGAAAAAAAAACATTGTGGCATCTGGAATATTTTATTTGATGAAAAACCCATCTAAAGATCTGCGTTCTGTAATTGTAACATTGGATACTACGAGGATTATTTCAGTGCTTGACTTGACGGTGCAATTTCAGTATTTAAAGGGACAGTCCAGCCATCATATGCACAGAAGTCCCTTTATATCGTTGCGACGTCCCCCTGGAAATGCATGGGGGATTCTGCAGCATTCCCCCCCATATGCATTTGCCCCCCACCTCAGCTATTTTCCATGCAGGAGATATGATCGGCCGTACATTTCCCTGCATGTGATATACTCTCTAGCGCAGGCAAACGTCTATCTAGAACTCTGATGAGATTTCGAAGAAGAAGGTGGCTGCAGAGGTAAATGCTTTCCTTTTCTCACAGAGAATGTGAAATATTTGTTCTTCTTCAGTAGAGGTGTCAGGGATATTAAACTACGCCTTTAAAATAAGCACTTCTGAGCTGGGGGAATTCATCGCTTGTAGGCACGTACAATTGTTGTCAAAAAAAAACATCCAGTCCAGCTTTTTTGTAGTTATGTTTTTTACTTGCACTTTTAGGCTGTAATGGTAGTGTGGATATGAAACAATAGCAATGTGGCAGATCACATTGCCACACATATGTTACTGCCAACACTTGGGAGTGTTAGGTTCCTAGGATTGGGAAATATCAGAAGCACGTAGCAGTTCTGCAGGGGCCTGGTACCCAGTATCTTGGTCTGATCGCCTCCTCATTACTTTATGATCGGACTATTACGATGAGGGGATCACTCAGGGATCAGTAAGGCTAGGTCCCTTTTAACTTTGAAGCTAGATTCCATCTGCAGTTCCATTTGGCTGTGGTCAACAAAAGCAGGTAACATGTCTTGGTCTTTGAATGGCAAAGCATGTCCCATGCATGTTGTCGGCCACAGACAGGGATGTTGAGGTCTAGAAGGAAGTGATGGTTTACAGCGTTTATTACTAAGCTGTGGCTGGAATCGGTAAACATAAGAGAAAAGTGAGGAAGCCAAAGCACACATACAGGAAACAATTCATGATTCCAAGGGTGGAGGTCACAAAGACAAAGAAGGACAAATTAATTACCCTCGTAAGCAGGGTTATGATTTAGAAAAAGCGGTGTATGGCTACATGAGTGTGTCCAGCCTGCAGGGAGTGGATTCTGTGGCAATGGTGTCTTTAGATTGGGTGCTCCCTTTTGTTGATGAGCACTAAAGCATCACTACTAATTCGGTTCCTTCGTCCACTAGTCCAGAATGTTTTTAAAGGTCCGATGAAAGAGAGATAATTGCAATTAAGGCAACAAATCAACCCCTTCCTTTGTCCAAAGCTACAGAGCAATGAGTACATATGTGACGCACCTAAAGAAAACAGTAAGGTGCCTTTATAATACTTGATTGGAAGATCATAAACATTATATAGCGATGATAAGGAGAGCGAGCAGGTTTCCGGCATCTCCTCACCTCACTAGTCACCCAGAGATCTGGCCACTTGTCGGGATAACATGAAAGCCTTCATTGATTTGGAGTTACAGACCGCTGCTGTGACGTGAGCAGTCCAGGGTGGAAACTGTTAATAGCGGACTCAAAAATAAGTTATAGACAGAGTAAGTTTAAGTATTGTTTCCATGTTCTAATTGCATCTATCCTGCACTTTTAAGCTTGCAAGGATTCCAAGAAAGAAAGAAAGAAAGAAAGAAAGGGTTCAGTAGAAAAAGTGATGGGATCTCGAAGCATCCTCAGGCATATTTCCGTGTGTGCCTGCATGGCATGTCTAAATCTGGTGGAGTGGCCAAAAACAAAAGGCAATGGCTATGACTTGTACTCATGTTGCAGTTTCCATGTCTGCAGTACAGATAATGCCTGGAACACATTAGCAGGGATTTCTAGCACAGTATTTTTATATGGCCTCAGACAGAGTTATTCACTAAGAACTCTGCACACCACGGGCAAAACATAATCATTCAAGGGTTTTAAAAGGTGACAAGTATCATACATGAACATGTGCACTGTGCTATACGTCATGGAATCGTCATGAGAAGTAACAAATATTACAAGCTTGTACCAATCCTTCATTCGAGGAGAAGCTGTCTCAGACAGGGTTGTCATGCTGCATAGTGAAGCGAGGTTTGTCTATTCACTAAAGAGAGAGTTTGTTTGTGTATTCACTAAAGAGGAGTCCATGACTTCACTATACATTATGAAGGTTCAACCCTCAGCGAGCGTCTGCTGCAGGCTGTCCACGTATAATGTGGTACAGGGTCAACTCAGCCCTTCATGATATTAATATTAAAGAAAGAGGATTTGCAACCACAACTCGCCATTTAGTGAATACAGCGCAGGATGTTGAAACTGCAGGTCTCCCGCAAACTCCCAGGTCAGTGTATAAACCCGTTACCCAGCGGCGGGAGCCCAGCATGCTGACCCCCACTACTACTACATTTCTAGAAATGTCACCAACACACCTACGCTTCCTGTTTGGGCTCCCAGCCCTTTACCGACTTTGTGTTTTGGGGTGTTCTTGCTAGATTCCTCTCACTTTCCCCCAGTTCATCCTTTCTTCCATGTTCCCCTCCCTACTTGCCAGGCTTCCTTTCTCCTCTCACCTTTCCCAGCCCAGCACCTCATTGCAACCGGCTTTTGAACCCGTCTACATCTATAATTCCAGTTTCTCAGAGCCCCCCCCCATTTTTTTTTATTCTTTCCCCTCCTCTCTTTCAAACCCTCCCTCCCTCTTCTCTCCAGCACTGTGTTATGTCTGGGTGCCAGGCTGTCGCCGCAGTGCGCATGCGCCAAAGCCCCTGCAGTTACCGGGCTCCGTGTAATGAGACAGAGAGGCAGACATACAGGGGAGGAAGAGCAGAGCGAGCCTTAGCCATGCCTGCCGCTTCTGCTTCCATCTCCCACCTCCTCCTCCCTCCCTCTTGGTGAGAGCAGCACAAATACAACTTAAGGAGGAGGAATAAGAGGCTGCCCCATCCCCTAGGCATGGCCAGCTCAGTGAGTCGAGGGGGTGGAACTAACCCGTCTCCTTAATGCAGCCTTCTGCAGACTGCCTCAGCCTGCAGCCACAGCACTGCTATTTATGTACTACCGCTGCTCGCATCAACCTGGGCTCGCAGGCAGCGCTGCTTTCCCTTTCCCCCATTCGCGATCGCTGCCAAAGGACAGTTGGCACGTATTGATAACAGGGGGGCTCACGCACTGGACGGCAGGGGGAATGAATGCCAAGGTAGATGGACATATGGATCGGCAGGCGATGCCGGGGCACACACTGGATTGAGGACATCATAAGGTTAAAGTGGAATTGGCCTTTTTTGGACCGGGATCCAGAAAGGGGGACGCTTCGAGATGCCGTTCGGCATGATCTGAGAGTTTGGAGAGGGAAGGGCACCGTCCACACTTGGATCAGCAGCAGAAGCACCTGAGTGATGGTATTAAGGGAGAGCACGGGCTTGGATTAAAAGCCACCGACTGGAGCATTGTAACACTTTGTATTGCGCTGGGCATAGACCAGCACCTGGATTAACGCATCGGGACGAGGGCTTGTTGGGGTGGTGGTAATTAGGGGGGGGACGAGTGGATTTCAATCAAGCACCTGCAGGAGGAAGTGGATTAAGACCTGGATCGCAACGATTTGGATCCCGAATCAGCAAGGAGAAGGTGGATCGCGAACAGCAGTGGCAGCGGCTCCAAGCTGGTTCTACACGATCCCCGTAATAAAGGCAGCCCGGCGGTGCAGGAGCTGCAGCTAGCATGGTGCGTTCGCTTTATGTCTTTGCTACACGGGCTTTCATGATAGAGAATGTAACAATACTAAATGACAGTCCGGAGGCAGCTCTATAGGGCCGTAAGTACAGGACGCTGCCCGTCCATTCAGCTAAACGACTGTGCATGAGAATGGAGATGTGTCAGGGCTAAATGCTAATTTAGTGATTTGTTGCATCGTATGTCACACATGGATGATCGCGATACACCGATCGGTAAATAAGGCTCGAAATATAATAAAGCGACGAATCGGACGCGTCTGGCAGCTGCCAGTCATTCGTTACCGATCTAGCGAGTAGAAGTAACGAGACACCAGATTAGAAAACAAAGAAATGCCAGGAGAGGTCCGGTACTGCGGGGCCGTCACGGACCTGCTGTGATCTGGGCTTATTCACGCAAAAGCACCGCATTCCTGCGCTAAGAGCACGGGGGTGCGCGATATATAAACGGATGTCAGCTCCTGCAGAACCTCTTTTGGGGTGGGGGTTAAGAGGCCGGGGGTATAAAGAGTATAGCCGAGTAAGAGTACATGATACAGGTACAAACTAGGAATGTGACACCGTCCTGCTAAACGCTAACATCCCCAAGAGGTTCTACAGCAGCTGGCTTTTCTTAAATATGGCACTTGGTTAACCATGTCCTGACCTCTACGACCTGAACTCACCTGCCTCTGTATGATTAATATTACGCGCCTAGGCATGTAACATACTGCGATCTCTGAGCCCCGTACCTCATAACCCAATGTGTATCCGTTCCTACAGCCCCACGTTTCGTCTGGGTCACCTGTATGTAGTGTCTGGTCTATAGAACGGAGGTCTACCTCTCTGGAATGACCCATGTCAGCTGATACAGGCCCAGCTAGACCTGCCGCAGAGACGCTGTAGGCTTTACTTAGTATCACCTCTGGTGGTTTCCCCCCTACCTGCATTAGCCCGGACACTCCCGAACCGGCAGTAGCCCGTACAACCCGTCTAACGGCAAAGGCGGGAGTCCCACAGCAGGAAGTGACGTGCGCGGTACTGGCGACTGGATTCGGCACCGGGGCTGCGTACGTCACTCTTACCTCTTCGCACCGGGAGCTTACCGGTGCAGCCTGGGCAAATGTGTGAATGGCGGCAGCGTGGTCCCACGCTACCCACTCATTGGAACACCGGCCTATAGGCGCGAGTGCTGTACCCTGACTGAGCCTCCTGGTTATGGCACTGGGGGTCCACCTCCTACCTGAAAGGTGCCAAATGCTGGCCTCCGGTTCCCTTCAGTAATGCGCAGTGTCTGCCCTCACGTGCTGCCTCCAGACGTGTGATGTTTATTTGCGTATAGGGCGCCAACATTGGCTCCCTATGCCTCAGGGAGTAAATAATATACATATCGTGGAAAGTTACAGGAGCCATTATTTCTGTCTCCCTAAGTTCTGTGCTATATGTACTTGTGTGTGTGTATGTATATATATATATATATATATATATATATATATATATATATATATATATATATGATACATAAAGGGGGAATGAGAAGCTTTCCCATTGCTATGTGGAAACATTTCCACAGCGGGAGCTGGCTCGGTATGGGGTTTAAGTAGGCAATAACCCTCAGCATGCGTAATGTGATCATGTATTTCTTACAGCTTCCTCTAGCACATGCGCCAAAACAAGTCATTTTATAAATAATAGCTTTTTTCACGTCAAGATGATAATACGCACCGCAGTTCTAGTGTATGTGAAACCGGTGCTTCTAATTCAGGGTTACCCGGTACCCCACCACAAAATAATAATGTTTCTAGAAGTGTTGGATATGTTCTTTTTGGTGCAGAAGCTGTATTTAAAGTATATCTGCAATCCACATGCTCATTCGTTGTACAGCACTGTGGTATACGATGGCGCTCTATGATTCAGTATATAATAAGAGTGTTTGTTTTCACGACATAATAGATTAGGCAGCACGCTGATCAGATTTCTTTAAAAACAAACAAACTGCGGTTTAATTCCGTTTAGCATCTTTTGATAATTATTGAGGTATGTGCCCTGTGTGCCGGGGAAGGTCTGGGTAGAGGCAGCCATTGTTTGCACATGCGATTTCCTTTGTGTTTTTATGAGAATCGTCCAGCGTGTGTGGTCTCTTTTTGGGGTGCCGTTTGTTCTTACTTTATTACTAAAAGCATGAAAGGTATAATATGCCTGAAAAAGTGAGCGAGGTAGTCTCGAAAGCTGGCAACCCATTACACGGCAGTTATAGCCAATAAAGCTATCGTCTTTACCAAATTTGCTTTCAGCATGATAGGGATTGTAGTGCTAGGGGTTGTGATCTTTGTGGGCAGTATTGCAGTTTAATCCTATCCACCCAGGGTTAATATGGAGTGTTAAATCTGTGCAGGTAACGTTCCAGTATCTGGGTGACATTTATTTCATCTATTAATGGAGTGTTTGCTTTTGGCTTGCTCTGCTTGCCGAGCGCTGTTAGGGTTGTGTATTTAAGGTGCGCTTTTTGTTAGGTCTTAATCACAATTGCCTCTTCGTAGGAGCGTAGAAAGCGGGGCTAAGAGGAAGAATGGACAATTGTTTCATACCCTGAGGCTTCTATTGAACCATAATGAAAACAAGGATAACACCCAGCTAGGGTATTAACATCCTCCCAATGGCTAGCACCAGTAACAAAAACATAGCTTGGGCGCTAACCCACCAGGAGGTCTGTGATCATAGTACCAAAGAAATGTTATGCGTTACGCAGAGCAGACCTTGCTCACATATGTGTTCTCCTCTGGTTTTGTATTTATTATTAGAAGGATCATACCTAGGTAGTCAGACACCATTTGTCTGGCGGCTCATACCGAGACAGTTTTAATTGATAGCAGGTATATAGGTATTGGCATTTGCCCATCAGCGTTAGTAGAGCAGTAATGGATCTATTCACTATCCCCTCCCTTAACTCAAACCCGGCAACGAGCATCACTAACTTAAACATGCTTTCCCATTTTCAGTTCCCGTAGACTGATTTGAGGGAAGACTCAATTGAGTTTAAATTAGTACATTGAAACTAAAAGCATCAGCTGAAGCCTTACCGTATAGAACTAGTTACCGTAGAACATGTTTATGTGAGTAATATTCTCCACAGGTCACTGAAGTCGGTGAGGGTACTGTTTGTATAAGGCCACCGTCTGTTGTGCGAGTCGGATGGAAAGTACTGGAGATGCGCTTATACAAAAGCTTTTGGTTTGTGAAAAGATGTAGTGACACGTGTGCATGTTTGTGATCTCCGATGTACGTGATGTGTGTTTTTTCTCACCTCCACGCATAGGACCATCATTCTATGTTACAAACGTGATTTTGGTACCGATGATTAAAATATTCTATGCATCTTCATTCAAATTATAGCGTGTTCATATTGTTGTTCTTTCAATTACAGTGTGCTGTTCAAGTTAAGCTTGAGTTGGGTCATCGGGCTCAGGTTAGAAAGAAGCCGACGCTCGAAGGATTTACCCACGATTGGATGGTATTCGTCCGAGGACCGGAGCACAGTAACATTCAGCACTTTGTGGAGAAAGTTGTGTTTCACTTGCATGAGAGCTTCCCAAGGCCCAAACGAGGTAAATGTATGTCCTGTTGTGTGCCAATGCATCACTCCTCTGAGATCAAACTATTAACTGTAGGACTGTAATAATCCAGCAACTGAGCTCTTCTGCATATTCTTTCTTTTGGTGTTAAATGTTTTCACTTTGGCTTCTGTTGGCTTTCTACATTTTCATGGACCCCAATTTCAAAGGAATTAATGGTTTTATATTCTGCATTATGCTGTCACTTGCATATCGCGTGCGTTTCCTGAATATCCTATGATATGTCCACTGTTGCTTTTTACAGTGAATGAAGTGTGTTATAAAAAATCATGATATTACACTGGAAATACAGCTTTGACTCTTCATGGAATCGGCTCCTTAGTGGGTGCGTTATGGAGTACTACTCTGCAATGTTGCCTGGTTTTTTTTTTATGTGTTGTTTTTGTGAGAATTTAGGCAAAGTCATGGAAAATCTTGTGCCGTCTGGCTATATCCCAACTTTCTTCTTCTCCTGGCCTGCGTTGGATGAGTGCATTAACGCATCAGCCGTGATTGCGTGTCTAAACTGTGTAAAATAGCCTGATGAAGGCATTTACAGCTCACATATGGGACTGTGGAGTGGTCGAATGTTTACTTTCGACAGACAGACAGACCTCCTGTCCTGGTTGAATGTATACACTGCGTATTTCACCCTTTGATTTGACTTTCTGTTTAAATAGATCTCACTGAGTCCCCGTTTGTGTGACTCTTCAGGAAATACATTAGTCTTGCAATGGTTTGTATATATTTCTGTTGCTCCAGCCTAATCTTATTTCTGGCGATTTAAGATTGATTCCTATGATTTATGTCTGTTCGCACTGTTTTGTACATTTACTAAATATACCTGTGCCATCTCAGTGTTCAATAATGCATATGTTAGCACTATATTGCTTAATGTAGAATTTAACTCCGTTGATGTGCTCTGTAACTGATTATTCTCTCTTTGTGGCAACGTAATGTCCCTCCAATGTTATCCTGTAATATATCTGAAATTAAGTTTTTGGAATAAAAGTGTAGATTGCTTCAATTGTTAACACTTTTTCTATTGTAAAGAACCCATTGTTTGCCCTGCGTATTATGTAGTGGGAGACAAGCGTGATTCTTCTCCTGATAATAAATACATATTATTGGGCATGAGACCTTTTATGGTTTCTGTCACAATGCGAAATTCCCATTAATGGATTATGGAAATAGTGCTCCTACAATCTGTCCTATGGTTGGATTAATGGTTTCTTTATACAAGATCTAGCAATTACCTAACAGACTCATCATAATTTAGTAAATTCAGTCTCCTGATGTATGGGAATAACGGTCACCTGCGAGTAGTCTTGGATTCTTGTTGCTACAGAGAACTACCCTCTAGGCTTTAGAGCAAACTGGGTATTTCCAACCGTTTGTCTCGTCTCTAGTAACATATTCTGCATTGTTGTGTGATTTAAGATCACTTATGTATTGCCAGTAGCTGCAGGGCAGTGCGAGATGTAGTTAGCATTGTAAGATGCCAAAGATCTTATTCTGTGTGTCACAGCCCTGCGTGTCCCTTAACGTGTTGTGTATTCTCACTGTTATTTACCAAGGGTGAAAGCCTCAGGAGGGAGATTTGTGTGATTTTGTTTCGAGATGTGCTGTGAGTATCTTAGTCTGTAAACATTTAACTATCTTATACAGGTTTAGAAACGACTTATTTTGATGTTGGCGATGGGAAGCTGAAACGCTTCCCTGAGACGTCCAAAATAATAATGTTGTGACCCAAGTGATAAGCAATTGGCTGGCAAACACAGACCTTTCAGAGCGCTTTTGATGACTATTACACTAGCATTTCCCATCCCTTTATATGGGTATTACATCTATGCACACTAAAATAAGAAAACTGCTGACTCTTCACATCTTTATTCCGGTACTAGCAGATTCACGCATAAGGGGAGATCTAAGAGGACGTGTGAAGCTTCTGTGAGTCATTCTCGATGGGAAATATATCACAGCCGTGTCACGCACATTTTATTTTCATAAAAGAAACCCTTTCATATATGCAGTTGCCGTGAACAGCCCCTTCCCAACAGGCAGCATTTAAGGGGTATGGTTTTGAGTGCTGCCCTGTGTCTGGCATGAGACTTTTGAGTTTTGCGGGTCAGTGTTGCGTCATGGCGTCTGTGTATATAATATTAGATATAATAAGCATTTGTATTTGATGCAGAGCATGTCTCCTAAAGCCGAACACCTTTGTCACGAACTGCGTAGTTTATTCCCTCCAGCGACTTTATTTTCTCGTCTTGAGGGAATTTAATGGCAAGCAGACATGGAAATTGTTGCTAGGTGGAGTGAGACCGGTTCCACGACTGGAAATACACACTTGCCTCTAAGACGCACCAATGTGATATCTAGCGGGAGTTTTTTTATTTTTTTTGTATGAGATTTTTAGAATGGAAAATACATTGATCTTTAAAAATAAATAATAATAATAAAAAGCGGCCATTGTTTGCATAGTGATTTTATTTCTTGAGCGCTCTGTGTGTTTCCACGATGTGACAAGTGCTGGGAAGTTTGCCAGCTAACATGGCCCTGCGGAGACCTTGTCATATTCTAATTACACATGACTCCCAACCTTTCCTATTCAGTGAGAACAGCGCAGGCCGCACTAAACATGCCACTCGCTTTCTCTCATTCATTTCAGATTTCCAGCACTCGTGAAATTACAGTAATGAGCGCCAGATAGACACCCTCCAAATCTCCTAATCATTTCAGACCTTCACAAGTCCTAGTTTAGTAGATTAGTGTCACATGGCTAACGGATGCACTTAGAAAATGCACTTTTTAACCTTCATTTTTCTTTTAATTGCCAAACGTTTCAATGCTTTATTTTCCACATACATGGGAACGTTGTTCATAGGTTCCGTGTGTTGGTCAGTGACATGAACTTTAAACTTGTCAGTCTTCATTTTTGTATTTTTATCAAGAAGAAAAAAAGAGTAAATGGCATGTAAAACAGTAGTGTAATTTGTAATATTTTAAAGATTATGAATATGGTTGTTATTATTAATAATACTAATTTATCTAGCACCAACAATTTACGCAGCGCTTCATACAATACATATATTCAAGGGGTATGACAAAACGAGAAATGACAGAGTAAGACAAACTGATACATTAGGTGGAGAGAGCCCTGCTCGCAATCTTGACTTGGACTATAGAATTCCAGCTTCCCCAGTTGCTTTTGCAACAAATCCTATGAAGGCTTTGACAAGCTGAAATTGGCATGTTCTCGTGAATATGTTAATTTCATTTGTATGTCTGTATGTTTGTACATTTAACAGATGTACGTAGTAGAGGCAGAGCCGGGTTAAAGAGCATCCATCTACCTTACCCCTCAAACCATCTCACAATGTATTGAAGCAGAATGCCAGGATAAGTTGCTTTAATAAATAGCCAGGGTGGCCACATGGGAGCTGCTGTTGATATTTGTTCCGCAACTTCACTTATCAGCAAGCTGGTCAGAGGATATCCTTGGGCAGCAAGACAATGTCTGAAATTCAGGACCGTCTTGCTTAAAACAGGATAGTCTGGGATTATGTAAATGTCAAGTGATAACAACATGTCCAAATCTATTGTCATACAATTAGTAGATGTATAGTTCAAAAGCCCTAACACCTTTACCATGATAAGTGCCCGTAACCTCACTCCCTCAGCCATACATGAAAACTTGCGCCAGAGGAAACATCTCCATTGAGTTATCTGTCTGGGACAGGGCAGTCTGGGACCAAATGTGAGGCACGTTTCCTATGTACGAGGGAACCGACAACCCCAGATGTATGTTTCCACCTTCATGCGCCTCATCCGGTTGGTATCTTGCTAGGCAAAAGGCAACAAGGAGGTCCTTCTTTCAGCCTACTTGAAACCTATAATGGCGCTCCAATTATTGTATAAGTGCTTTCCTGTAATAGAAATAGTCTAACATCAGCACTTACCTATGATTATCTGCAGAGCTGGGCTATATCTGTATCTCATCAGATCTAATACTGACTTAGTGCACGATGTGAGCAGAAGTGAACTCCGCAGGATTCTAGAAAAAAAGCAAAAAAAAAAAACAACCATCCCCCCTGCTGAGATGAAACCACAAGAATCTGCTCTCTGTTTGGGAAGAAAAAATAAAGTCTGTAGAACCCTGTCTGTAAAACCGACCAAGTTTCCTAATTACTAAGTGTTCTGCATGTCATTATAGAAACCCATTTTGACAGGGGAGAACGTAATGGCCCTCTTTGGTTAAAAAAACCCAACTTACGCAGTTATTTGTAACGAGAAATACTACAGGATAAGTGATTCAGCTAGAGTACAGTATTGTATCAGCTTTGTTTCCTGTAGGTTGTTACCCTTGTTGGTATAGTATATAAATGTATCTAAAATTAAATGTAATTAATATCTACAGAAGACAAGTACACCAAATAGATGTTCCTGTTTTTAGAATTTCTTCCAATCAGGTACCCCACATACCAATCGCTTGTCGATGGAGTGCCTCTAATATGACAGTTTATTTTGCGGTTCGTTTCAAGAATCGCTAATGTACCCCCAGATCCCTTCTAGGAATATTCCATACACATGAGAACGTTTAGCTTAGGTGTTATCTTCTACTCCCGGCGCAGTACAATTTGTGTTTATCACGAACAATAAAGTTTTGCAAAAAAAAAAGCCAGGTTATTCTTGGAGAGGGCTGCCCTTATCCCACACTGGGCTCCTTTTGATAAGGTAGCTTTGATTTCACTGCAGCCAGACCCCGAGAATACAAAAGTGTCTAGACCAGACTTCTCACCATCGCCAATTACTACATGTGGTGAAGTGTGTAGTCCATCACTTCACACGGCTGTAATGATGTCTTTTATCGCAGCAGGGACTGCTCTGCTAAACAAGTAGACCAGGGAAACACTGGTTTTCAAAGAGTTTTTTTTATTTTTCTTTTAAAAAATAAAAACATTTCTATAATAGAAGTTTTATTAGTCGGAGGAATGCTTTATCTGCCGTGTCAGGGCTTCCGTACTCTACAACGCAATAGCTTTCTGGAGTTCTGGAATATCATAAATCGTAAAATATTTTTTAGAAACGTCATTTGACACCATGCTGCCTTGAAAGAGGGCGCTCCGTAAGCCTCGGTTGCCATCTTGATGAGAAGCAGAAACATTCTTTCTTTCTGATTTTGAAGTTCATTGTATGTTCAAATCCACTGGAAAACTTCTTCATAGGGGGCTTTTAAAATGTATCCGTATTATAATACAAACCTTTTTATATGAAATAATTAGAAAGGTGCCTTTTAGAAGCGGTCACTGAAGGCCTGTTAAAATGAGTAAGGCCACATACTGGCCGGATTATAGCCAGACATGCCTAGGGGTGAAAGGTTTGATCTCCCTTAACAGAAACATAAAAACGTTGACTTGTTAAAACGCTGCATTCGGTGTTTCAACGACACTGGATACTTTCACGTTTCCATGACTAATTCTCTTTTATTTTGAAGCTGACGTAACCTGATTAAAAATGACTTGTTTACTTTTTTATCTCTTAATACCCATTCTTATAGCAGACCTGTATATGTGACTAGTTCCTTGGCTGATTGGGAGCTAGTCTGAGAAAATCAGCCTTAAGTGCTGTTTGTGGTTAAGGTTCTACTTCTGTGGGAGGCATTTCCTTTGTAGACGTTATCATTTTCAGTTAGTGGAACATTTAGAAAAATTTAGCACAGACTGAGGAGGCCTGTGAGATTTAAAAATCACAATATTGTGGCGTTAAACATGCCTTTTTTTATTTTTTTATTTTTTTTTTCCATCACACTGACATTTTATATACAGCAATATTTAATTGGCGGGTCACTCCATGTATACAGCTCTGTAAATGATATGGTGTTCGGTCCCTTTTTACATTTTCACTGGGTCTCCCTTGCAAAAGCTATTTTCTGTGCAGGAGATGTGTTCAGTCAAACTGCAAATGCTGTGCGTTGGGGGCTGATTAAACCTCCTACTGCGATTGGCTGTTTCAAGCAGCGAATCAGTGTTAAGAATTGTTGGACCAGAAAGGAGGAGGGGAGCTGCAGGGCTGCAGCTTCTGCCTCAAGTAAGCGAGTACTTTCATAGAAAACATATATAGGTGACCCCCACACCAAGTGAGTGTAGATAATATAAAATAAATAATACAAATTCAATGTAGCTTCAAAGAGATCTGAGTATGTATGTAGAATTCAATCATAAAACAAGAAAAAAAAGAAAGACATCATAGTGTGATTCATCAAGACAAATGTATATATCTGGTAGGCAAACTGGACCTTTAATGTCGTGCATGGACAAATGATTCTTACAACTCTTCTTAGATTTATCATGTCCAGATTTCAGTATTTAAGACTTTTCCAATAAGGAATCCCCCATCGCCCTGATGTAAGGGCACGTTCATGCAATCCCAGTCTATTTCTCTCATAAAATGATTACACGTGTGGGAGTTTTCTACTCCCACTTCCATGAAGCTGCTTCTGCTCCTCACGTTAGTGCGTTTGGCACGGGAGAGGAACAGACTTGGCCTTGTACTACAGCAAACATTGAGAGTGGTGACATAACAGAGTAAGTGGATGGGAAACACTTTAAAAAGGATCATTGGATTTATAAGAGTAAGTCATGTTAAAATTACTAGTGCTTGAAAAAACAAAAGTTTCTGGAAGCAGAGGTTTCAGTTTACTATGGGCAAAAGGGATTATAATGCTACCACTGCTGTTTCATTATTCAATGCATTCTATGTCCCCTCACGGCCTTGCCGTTTCCATCATATGTATCTTGTGTCTATCAATTTCACTAATGAGGGTGTGTGTGTGTGTGTGTATGTGTATATATATATATATATATATATATATATATATATATGTGTATGTATGTATGTATGTATATGTGTGTGTGTATATTTATTTTTCTTTCTAGTTCACTTGGAAGCCTAAGCCTACGTTTTCTATTAGCCAATACTGTATGGAGACATTCTCCCCAGACATGGCTGCATGCATATTTCAGGGGGGCTGGGGTGTATAATGTTCAAATTCTTTTTTTTAAAAGAGCAGCCATAAAACAAAATTGAGTTACGGTTGAGTGAATGTCTTTGACCTTTTTACATACAATCCTGTACACTGGATCTTTTTTGTTTTACCCCCTGTGCATTGACAATACCTATAAGACAGCGAGGCAATATATTTCTTTACGCAATCCGTGGCTTTTCAAACGCGTAGCCTAAAAGTAAAAAAAAAAATAAAAAAAAAAGGGCAGATGTATCGAGTCCAAGTATAGTTTTATGTAGTTCCGTCTGAAGTATGCTTTCTGGCATAATGTATGGTCATGTACTAAGTAAGTATGAACTGAATGTGTACTTTTTCCATTTATAAGTTTGTTTGAAATAATTGAGCCCAAGGCGATGACAACAAAGGTTTTTTTTTATTTTTATTATTTTATTAAAATTGGTTAGTGTTTCCAAATAGCTGACCTGGGAGGTTGTCTGGAGGGTTCAAGCATGGTTTCATTTTAAGTCTGATTGTATGAATTCAGTGACCTTGAGAAATGTTTAATATTTTAATCGTTAAAATAAGGGTTTTTTTTTAATCTGATTTGAAGCGATCATACATTTTTATTTGTGATTCCAGTCAACAACAAGTAACCCAGCTCTGGCTTTTAAGCTACACAAGTTTAGCTATCATTCTGTGAGATTTTGAATTACAAGGAGCCTGTTTTTTTTTTTTTTTTAGATATATTTTAGTTTCTTGTTTTTTACACTTTTTATGTCAAATATTAGATTTGCCAGGCTGGAACACGCATAATACTGAAGTATGACACATAATAGCAGGTTACTGTAGCCGAGCAGGTGTTTGAGCTGGTTTGTGTTCGCTCCTACAGAGTCTCATACCCATTTCTGTCCTGCTCTGCATCCACATTCTTTACTACTTTCACAAAGCCTTAACAATGCTCCCCATAGTGACCAAAACATTGCCTTTTATATTGATGGCGCAATAAACAGCACCTCAGACAGCAATGTATATATTGACTTTCCTTACCCGCTACTTGTTTAGTTAACTTGTTCCCTTTAGAACCCGCTGGATCGCATACTCAACAGGCACCCAGAGCTTGGCCGGTCTTTGCCGGCACGATCAGGATTCCACTACCTGTGTGTATCGATGTATTTATATACTGTGTGTGTCCCGGGCAGCCTCACTAATGAACAATGCATATTAAAGTACTTCAATAGCACCTGGAAGCCTATGGGCTTGCACACGGGGAATGACAAATGCATATGAGAAGATTCTGCAGAATCCCCTTATGTATTTGCAGTGTGGACACTCCCCAAAAGGGGACACTCTCCAAAAGGGGACACTCCCCAAAAGGGGACACTCGGTTCTCACATGCATTAAAGTGCAAATGATAGCCGAGTGTCTCTTTAAGTAACACAAGCTGAGCCAATGTTATGAACTGCATTTTCTTTTATGCTGCAGTTGTGTATGGATAAAACAATTAAAAGTGCATACCAGTTTATTTTATTAAGATCACCCTAATGGTTTGCACAGCCTTTGTCGTTTTTCTTAACAGCGTAGGTGCCGCTGCCGAAAAGTTTATTTAAAACGATGGCCCCAATACCCCACACGTGTAGGTTTTTATGTTTAGGGTGAATTAGATTGGATGACATACCCCTATTCTTTACATTACACTAAACTCACCTGTTTAGTGAATAGACCTTTCAGTGTGTGTGTGTGTGTGTGTATATATATATATCTATTTTTTCCCTCTCTTATTAAATAACAGCATTCACACACCCTCAGATAGCCAGAGCCATGGACACATCATCCTGAAACCAGGGAGCTCTAAGGGATTTTAGACTTAAATCTCGGCCCCCTGAGGCAGCAGACACCTGCAAAGGAACATAAAGGATTGAGGTAGTTCGCATACCTGAAATGTTTGCACGTTGTGAAGGCGATAGTGTAGTATTCTCTGCTAGCCAACTGTCATTGGAACAAAATAATCGCAAGAAACATCACTTTTGAAGAAAATCACATAAATCAGGACTTTTTACCCTTTTATACGTATCGGCCTATTAAAACTGCATCATTTATCCAACTCTTACAAAGTGTATAACGTATACAGAAAAACACCAATTGTATAATTTTAAAGCCTATGACGAATGTTCACGTCACAGGGTGACCAGGTGCTAAGCTCTTAATCGCTATGCATTTATTGTTCTTTTCAGCCTTCAGCTCTAGCGTATCGCTGACCGTTACCGGCAGCTCGTCACGTGCTTTACCGAGGTTTCTGTTTCGTTTGGAGACGGGTATTTAACCAAACAAGCGGATTTTCATTAAGCGAACGTTAGTATCCGCAAGCACAACAATCAGCGGCGCTCCCTGCCTTGCGTACGGTTTATCAGGAGGAAATGATTTTTAAATTGAGCATTATTAATGTGCTGCTGATCCAAGCTGTCATACATCAAAGTGCAGCAGAGCTGAAGGGAGGGGGAGAGAACAATTCACTCGCTGCTTTTGTCACTTTTGTCCATATCGGTTATCTCTGCCTTGTTCTGACAACAACTGTGTCTTTTTAAAAAGGTCAGCGTACGCCATACGCTACTTGTTGGGGTTATGCCGGCATCAGACACACCGGTCCCTGCTTTCTTTGAGGCACCCGAGAAATCCATCTCCGAAGTCTTTAAGTTGTCATTATTAAGCTGAAGATTAATTGTGTCCGCCATGGAATCTTCCAGGGATGTCATTTTTTTGTCATGCTAATGTGCTTAAAGATGTTAGCCGCCAGCTGCAATATGCATTCATTCCTTCAGATGCTCATTTGGTAACAGTTTTTGCTTTTACGTGTATTTGAATAAATAAGTCAGAGGGCAGGAGCCCTTTTCTGTTCGTAATACGCTACACAAGAAGTTACTGACTTGAGTACAGTTGTATGAGAGCTGCCCTATTGATGGACTACCTGACAACAGGATCCCAAGCCATGGGTGTATCCATGTTGTTTGGATAAAGCAAGACCTTCTAGTGCAACATATCAGTCCACACCAAAGACCATGAGCAGCCAAACAATCTATATTACATTCCAGGTGCCATAATGCTATTACAGTAGGGAGCCTTAACATGAAATATTACGAAAATAAACCCTCTATTAGCCTGTAGATCCCTTGGGTGCTGTAACTCCTTTCCTTTGTTTGTCTATCCACTCGTGTATTAGGCTTGCTGAGTTACACGGTAAGACATACTGGGACAGAAAGGGAAAAGGGCCTGGCTTTTGCAAGCTTACAATCTGTTTGGAGGTTGAGTGGGAATTAGGCAGAAAAAAGGACTACTTTGGTAAAGATGATGTAGAGATCTAGAAGGTGAGGAGGATGGATGGTTTCTTTTCAGTGTTAGGGTGTAAGCTTTTCTTAATAGGTGTTTTTTTAGGGAACATTTAAAGCCAGAATATGTAGTGAAGAGTCTTATAGACCAAGGTGGAGAATTTCAGAGCATAAGTACAGCGCATCTAAGATCCATGAATCACACGTGGGAAGAAATGATAATGGTTGAAGAGACACACATGTGGCAGTAAGAGCAGATATATTTGGGGTGCAGTCTGGTTAAGGGGTTTAAATTTAATTATGTAGGTTATGGGAGTAAGTGGAGGAACTGGCACGTTGGGGCAGCAGATGAAGAGTTATATATATATATAATGAGCCTTCATAGGCTGTCTGCCCCTTGATGCTCTGGAAATGTTCCTTCACGTTCTGTTCCTAGGCTAGATCTGTTACCCATACAGTAGAAATATCCGGAATCAAAAATCTATATTGGTTAGCTAATAGTTAATATGTTGCACATTTGAAGTACACCTTAATATGGATGTTAATATAGCCAGAGGCAGTGAACCGCAGTAAACTTCTGGACCTTATAATTGGATACCGTAGATATAATAAATTAGTAATTTTGATAAAGCGTTCTTTGAACATGAAGAGTGCCGAGAGCGGCCCGCCCAGTACATGTAGTAGGAATATGCAATTTGACCTGTAAAATGGCTTATTATACAGCAAGCCTTTTATTTCTGAGACGCTCTGCAGGACAATGCACACAATCTACATACTTCCATTAAACGACATGTGCTTTTCTGTTTCATCTTGTGCAGCATAGCTAATAAAATTCATTGCGGGAGGGGAAAAAAAGGAGTGAACAAACGATACTATGAAAGGTTTTGGGGAAAGGACAAACAAAGACAAAATCTATTTATGCCGCTGAGCGAGCGGGGAGCGTCTCTAGAATCCGAATGTGTGTTACAATGCATTGTCCTGGGCTCCTTTCTTTTCCCCATGGTGTAAGTGGTCTACATGCTGATAAGTAAATGCTTCCTACACAGTGGGAATCGATGTACATTGAAATGGAAATCACAAGTGAAAGCAAATTGCATTTTGGTTTCTCTGTTCTATTTTCTTTCTTTTTGATGCCTGGTATAGTATGTTTAAGCGATCGCCATGATTTATTTATTTTTTTGGTCAGTGTCGCCAACCCAGTTATACGTTCAGATTGGGCCTGTGCGAAAAATGAAACAAATGAGTTTTGAGAATGAGTATTGTTTATTAAAGTAGCGAAGTTGTTGTATATACCGGGAGGGGGGTTGGGTTATTGTGATTTTAAATATTGTAGACCTTTTCATTTGACCATTAAGAATAATCTGTCGCTGCTGTTGCTTAATTACTGATTTGTGAACAATTGGTAAACTTGTATATTGTTGTTGTAGTTGGAGATCAGGTTTAGCTAATATGCATTCATATTCTGTGTTTACGTGTATCTGATGGCATCCCAGGGTATCAGAGCAACAGACGCGGGGGTGTTGTTAAACTGCATTTAATGGCTATATCATGTACCTAGAACATAAAACGTCTTGCATGGATCATATCATGACTAAAAATTCAATTATAGGTGGCAGTTTTTAACCTGCTTATATTGCCTCCTGTCAGGGAGCGTTATCCGAGGAGAACAACCAGATCTGCTTTACTCTTTTGTATAATATATACACTTTCCTGTGTGTGTCTTGCTCTGCAGCCATTGTAGGGAATGGCAAACATTACTCCTACATTACCAACCAAGATGGAATGACGGGAGACGCGCCGATTAGTATTAAACTTTTTTTTTTATTATTATTTTATTTTTTTTATATCTAGCACCAACAGTTTACGCAGCGCTTCTCCAATTCAGGTCCTGCATGATCATTTTCATGCTCTCTGCTTTTTATTTATTTATTTATTTTTTAAAAGACTAAATATTATTAGCAGTACTATTAGGGAGATATTACAGACTGTGTTTCTCTTTTACAATTGATTACACTTTTGTGTTGTTCCTTTTTTTTTTTTGTTGTTGTTTTACGCCAGAACAAGCGAGTGCTGGCACACGGCTCAATGTATTTTATAACATTTTCTTTGTGCTCGTATTGTGTGTTCTATTAGTGGATGTTGAAGTGGATAACACAACTCTCAAACAGTTAGTGCCTTCATGAAACTGAAGGCGACCATCGTGGGCGATGGGCTCCGTAGCACCGACATTCTCAGTGCATCTGGTGACAAGTCATAACTAGAGGAGGAGGAGGATGCTAGAGGCCTTTATTTATCATAAATAATGACTCGACTCGATTCCCATTAAGAATAATCACTGATTGACATCATAACCTATTGCACGTTACTTAAGGCAAAAATTAAGAGCAGTAGTCAAGGCGAGGAGGCCCCGAGCCTGTCAGGCTTTAAGGAAATTATACATGTGTGCTGCCTCAAAAAAAAAACTACATTTGTCAAATGAACAGAACTGCCATAAAACAGCCCCCCCCCTTTCATTAGCCATTCGTTCAGACTTCCAAATTAAACGAAAGTGATCTGGAAGGTTTTCTGGAAGTCGGAGTTGAGGTGAGATCACTTCCCCAGCTTTTAGAATTGCGAGCTTTAAAGGCAAGACTTTGCAGCTGCTACATGTTTGCCACAAGCCTTCAACTAATATAACCCAGGATTTTACACACAGTCAGTTTTCTCTATAAAATATGCTTTTTTCTCTTTCTTTCTTTGATTTAGGGGTGAGGAGATCGTTATCGTTCCCCTGTTTTAGTCTGAACGTTGTGCCATGGGGCCCAGTCATGCTTACAAACAAAATATTTGCAAGGAAACATTCATTTACATTTGTAGGCCTAAGCTGGATGTATTTGGCTGCGGCCTCAGGAGCAGCGAGCTGTAACAGTCTGTCCTTTCAAGCCCTATTGCCTCCTGGCAAGGTAAACGAGGGCTGAGAAGGAAAGCACTCGCCCAATTAATGTCGTCCAAACCCCCCCCCCACACACACACACACTCTTTTACATATCACTCCTAAATTACTAAATGTTAAGTAGCTTTCATTTTTCGTCCCGTATCGACAGACTGCTAGTTGCGGGATTGAATTAGTTATGAGGGGAAAAACCCTATTCTGATCAATTTTGTGTGTGAGTACTCTCCGTAGAGACTGCAAAATGCATTAAATGCATAGCGCCCCTCGATGTGACTATAATCAGCTATAAACATTTCTCATGAAACATGGTTCAGACTCCATTCGAGATAAGAAGATCCCCAAATGACTGGACACGCTTACTGTCTACTAAGCAGGATCTTCAGTGAGGACTCTTATCATTTATGAACATGCAGCTTCAATGTTAGTGCCCATAAACCTCAAGTGTGGCCCCTGATCTTTTTTGCTTCTGTTTTAAGAGCACAAAAATGGAGTGCGTTATCTGTGCCTTGAATTGTTTGGTCCTGTGTTCGAGGGGCAATCGCATTGTGCTTGGAACACAAAAAATGTGATCTGTGGGAGGGTGGGGTTTTTTTTTTTGTAGCATTTTTTCCTAGAATACAGTAAGACAATTTCCAAGTAATTTAACAAGATTAAATATGATAGACTGCCCAGTTGCTATAGCAACTACAGCTCTGACACATAGAGAATCAAACTGCTGCCCACTTTTGAATGCGCTATTATGTGGATGCCAGTAACCCATCTACTACAAGCCATCACCTGGGGAAATTTGTCCCTTCTTGCTTCTCTACTTTGCAATGTAGCAATATAAATTATATATGTACTAAATCTATAATATATATGATTTGCCTAATCCTCCAAGCTATTTCTGGGCTGAAGAAAGTGATCCGGGGGCATATATCCTGAGCTCCTAGCAAAACTCAATGATTTTCACAGTTATATATTAACTTGAGGGTAAATTTTGAATGCACCTGAGATCAACAGTTTTGTAGGTCATTGTGTATATATATATATATATATATATATATATTGTATATTTTAATTTATACATTAGTATTAGCTAATTAGAAAACGTTTTCTGTATACAGTTGCGAGTGATACCGCTTGCACCAATTTATATATTGCATGTATACCTTGTAGTGGGACCGCTTGCTAAGAAAATTGTGTGTGTGTGTGTATATGTATACATAAGGCAACAATAAAATATTAAATTAGCCTAAACAGTATAGGCATCTCAAATGGTAAAACATAATGTAATATATGATAAAGAGTACATGCCTTATTTAAAGTCTTTTGATTACGAGGGGTCAGGTCAAGCCCAAAGATTTCAGAGGCTCAGCTGATTCAGAGCCAGGCCAGGTTTTGACTGGCCAGACCACAGCTTTGTAACTGAAAACAATGCCTTCCAACAATCCAACTATCCAACTCAAATTGTCTTTGGCTGTGATTTGTCATTCATGAGGCTAGACTACTTTCTCTTGATCTAGCTTTCAGTGGAACTGAAGTGGTATCATGCTTCATTGTCATTATCAGTGGCTTTGCAGAAAGTGTATCTTGACTAAGGGTGTTTTATCGCTATGTGATAACTTAGTGCTCTTGTTGTTTTATTCAGTGGACCGGCAAGTGAGCAGGTGTCGAGAGTCTGTGCCATGAAGGCACACATCTTCCTGCTCTTTCTCCTAGGAATACCAGCGGTGAGGTGAACACAAAGATCCTGTGGGCCATCTGCTGCATTATACAAAAACTGGTCATTATTAGCCCCCGGTGTCTGTGGCTTACACAGAGCTATTGGTACAGAATCTATATCAAAGCACAACGGAGCTTTCCTCCCCAATAATCTCTTATGGTAGATACCATGCCTTACTTCTTGTATGCTGCTATGCTTTGTTTCTTATTTAAAAGTGTTCAAGTTAAGACTTTTTTTATGTTTCATTTGTAGTCTTGGCATTAAAAACAACTTGTGAAATTAGCTCTGGCACGTTGGCAGTTACTGGTGACTTGCTTAACAGAGGATGTTTATCTAAGGACAAATCTGCATCACAGGAAAGTCTTTCTTAGCACATTTTCTTTGATGCCCCAAACGATTCAATCTTTGATCAAAGGTTCCGTCACGTCACCCAAGGCACAGGTTTTACAGTGTTTCATTAATTCATTGACAGATTGCTTTACCATGCGTGCGTGGAAAAAATGTGTATCTCATTCCTCGTGGGCATATGTGCTGTAAGTATCCGTATTAACATGATGTGTTAATAAAGTAGTGAGACATGTTTAGCTCCGCTCCCTTTTCTCCACATAACACTAGCTTATTCTGATATAGCACAACAATTTTTTAAATTTAAGAACAGATGAAAATAGGTTGCAAAAATAGAGATATGCAATCAATGTAAACTGCATCATCATCCAGAAGCTTAGCTCAGGATGTCTTGGCCCACCAGACATCCTGTATGAAATGCCCACACTTCTCAGTAGACGGGTCCTTAACTCACTACACTGATACACACGCAGATGGGGTATGACATCACACCCCATTCATTAGGTCATGAATGCATTTGATATGTATATGTGTCATGTAGTAGGAGTCACGAGCCTATGTGACGATAGCCCTGTAATCTATCTGCAATCTTAGACTGTTCTATTGCAAAAATGAACAGTCTCTGGCAACAAATACCCATTGTTGTTGCTATTGGATTTTATGTATACAGCACCGGCATCTTGATACATATCGTTTTTATTTTCATAACTACACATCTCAGACATTTGAGGATAAAAAAATATTCACGGATGCATAGTACATATGAACATTCATGCTCACACACGCTTACACATCCATGCTGACACACAAACACTCTTACTCCAACATGCATACAGTCATACATACTCCCTCCTTTACCTTCTCTCTCACCTGCTCACTCCGTCACCTGCCGCTTTCTCTCTGGCAGCCTCGCTTTGACCGCTAAGGTCGCATTGACCTGCTGTGTTTCTGCCCGCCGGAGCTGGACTGGGCCTGGTTCTTTGAGAACAATTTTGGGCTGGCCCGGAAGGCAATTGCCCCCTTATCTTTAAAAATATAATGGCTAGCGATTCCTCTTATAATGACTGGTATACGTTAATGTTTTCACTTTTTCTTTGCAAGACAAATTATCAGTTGATGATGTGCTTAACGAATTGATGCTATGTGGTTTGTTTGCTTTTAGTTTTTTTTTTATTATTTTGTTCTCCTGATTCTAAGCGCAGTCTTTAGTCATTTTTCTGGGCCAGTAAAATATAGCGTCAACAAATCATTGTGTGTGGTATTTTTTGTTTTCAATTAATCAGAAGTGAGTTAAGTAACGGCCTTATCAGTGACATGACTGCTCAGCATGTACAGAGGAAGGAAGCACACAAAAGACTATTCCACTATAAAGCCACCTCCAGGCACTTTTCAACCCTGTGCAGCTGTGGGTTTATTACAGTGTCTGTAGCTTTTCTCTCTCTTCAAAAACCAAATCAAGAAAGCCAAAGCCCTCATAAAAAAGAGTATCTAAAAGCTTTAGCTAATCCTCAGATGAGTGACTTCAAATGTCCTAAAATAGATTAAAATCATTTACGAGCACAGATAAAGATTACTCTCCCTGTGTATGTGTGTGTCCGGACCTTTTTGGTGGGATGTTTCTGGAGTGATGATGGCCTTTTATTTATTTTATAAATTAAAATAAGTTTTTTTTTTTTTTTGTTTTTTTTTTTTTTTTCTTCTTCTTCTCCAAAATGAGATTCTTTTCAGATACTTGAGTTCTATCACATCACTTTGAAAGCTGTTGGCAATCTGCAATTTAAGACTGGAGAAGTAAAGATTCTAGATTGTAAGCTCATTTGAACAGGGCCCTCCTCGCTGTTTCTTTCTGTTAATTGCCAATTGTGTTACACTTATGTCATCATGTACAGTACTGTTGAGCGTGTTGGTGCTATATAAATAATTTCTTTATAGATGAAAGTAGGTGCGTACCCATGAATAGGAAAGTATCGGTAGCGCTGATTGCAGGCGATACCTTGCTATAAGCTTACCTCGAGTTGAGTAACTCGCACACATAAGAATCTGTAGGAGCTCCTAAGGTCTTCGATGAAGGCATGGATTGACTATAGTAATCAGAGTGCAATAACATTTTTCATGACTCTCAGGCTATACAATGTTTGTCGTATAGCAATTAAGCATTCCCTTTACAAACATGAATTGTGGCAGCATTTCACATGATGGTCTGGACATTTAACAGTACGAGGGATGATGTTCCCGATGTTACCCTTAGTAACCACAGTGTTAACTGTGTCTAGAACTGCAATGAGAGGCTGGGAAATAGCCATCATAGCTAGCTTTGTTTAGTTTTGCTTAAAACTTTATTTTGGTGACCACTCTTGCATTGTGGGGAAGGCTATCAGGGGGAGGTGGCAATAATTTAAATATTTTTTTTGTGCTTTGTAAGTTATGAGTTTTGTGTTCAGTGTATCTCTATATGTTATGACCTCGTTCAGATTGAGCAGATATTATTTTGGGCTGCTACATTACAGGTCACGTGACTTGATATGTCGCCAGTCCTCCTTGTTGACATGCTTTTGGTCTTGGTTGAGTTGCATATGATTGCAGTCTTATATGGGGTATGGAGGCCAGATTCTCTTTTAAAAAAAAAAATGCACTGCAGAAAAAAGGAAAGGGGAACATCAACTATGTACAGTTTTCCAGCACGAAAGAATGTATTTTGCAACTTTCACAAGTATTTCTGGATCGTCTTCCATGCCTTTGCTCTAATGCTTCTTAGCACATTGTGGACTTGTGGCTCAGGATGTAATAGTACCATGGAAAATGACCTCTCCCAGACAAGTCGACTAGTCTAATCCAATGCCAGAAAGGGTGCGCACATAGATATGTATATTTCTGTTATTTATTTATTAGCAGCAAGCACATTTCTGGTGATTCTGAACACCATAATATGACATGGCAACCCAGTACCCGAGTTCCATAGCAACAAATGGACCAGCGTGGAGCAAGTCATGTGTGCCGATGGAGCCACTGTTTTCTGTGTTCTAGAGCACAATGGGCATTGGCCCCTCGATCCACACAATCAACCATTACTGGAGATGAAGGAGACAAGCAACAGTATGGGAAAAATATATATAGAACAGGTGGTCGCCACCATTATGCCACTGCTCTTCCAACCCAGAGTTTTTTTTTTTATTTTTGGATGTGAAATAATATCTTGAAAAATGGTTGAACACTGATGGGTTGACATCCAAAGCCACGTACATATGGAGTTGAAACTTCCATCCTGCGCAGAGGATATAAACCTTATTCTTCCAAATATTATTATTTTACAAACACAATAGCTGGAATTCTTAAAACATATTTGGCAAAACAACATAGAACACCATAAAACTAAAGTGATGTTAAGTAATGTTAGCTGTCCCCCTGTGTGGTTTCCACCAAAGTTTCATGCCAGACACTTTCTACTCTGTTTCAGAGTTTATTCATTATTCTGCGTGTTTGCAGGTGAAATGTTGGCCTCTCTTGTCGATGCTGCGCTAAAATGTGTTAAATATGCGACTCTAAACGACCCCGTACAGAATAAACTATAACATTAATAGGATATTCTCCGAAAATAACTTATCTTAGGAAACCAATCAACAAGAGGCTGAATAGTACATGCGGCGTGTAGGAATGGTGAAATTCCATAGAAAAAGAGTGTGAATGATGTGATATGAACTCCATGGATGTGTGCATGAGAGAGAGAAAGCTTTGTATGTTAGTGGCGTTTGCTCAGAGTGTGTCTGAGCGGCTGGATCTTGTAGTTGTATACATTGGCGTTTGAAGCTCCCTTGGGCCAGCTCTAGATATCAAAGAGCTGCAGGAATTCAGCAGTAAGTGTTTTATTGCTTG
This sequence comes from Spea bombifrons, assembly GCF_027358695.1. Classification (NCBI taxonomy): domain Eukaryota; kingdom Metazoa; phylum Chordata; class Amphibia; order Anura; family Pelobatidae; genus Spea; species Spea bombifrons. The sequence continues at coordinate 91,249,510 of NC_071087.1, forward strand.
CCAGAAATCAGACCTATTTGTAGAGGTAGCACACAAAATAGCTGGGGTTTGACAATTTGGTGATATTTATGCCCTGCCATAAAAGACTGTTGGGGGGGGGAGAAAAAAAAAAAAAACAGTTAAAGAGTATTTTGGAAACAGGAAGTGGGCCATAAATGCAAATTGCTGTATTAGTTTCTTAACCCCTTGTTTACTGATGGTGCCATTGCAAAGCAGAGGGCTGTATGCGTGTGAGAGTGGTTGAAGGGGGAGGAAGTGGGTGACGTTTAGAATCGCCTTATTGATGCCTGCTTAACAAAAGTCGCTCAGCTTTGTAGGCAGCTGAATGCAGTAGTTACTGGGTGATGATATGCCCCGTTGCCATCCTGTGTTGTTCATGCTCCCCTAAGTCTGACGCGGGCAATTAAACCTTCAGACCTGGCCTGAGGCCTTGTCTCTGCCCCGCTTTATGGCTGGGCTTACATGGTGGGAACTTCCAGGAAAGCAATGTGTTTTTTTTTTATTCTTCTTCTAGTGAACAGATGTGCACGGTGCTGAGGTGTTACCAGAAAAGTTGGTAAATAAGAGTTTACAATCTGCTCAGGAAGTTTCATGGGCGAAAACTGTTTTTCTGAAACTCCTGTATGAATGTGTACTTTTCCTAAAATAAACCATATTATATAAAACAGAAAATAATTGCAACCATATGCTCCATATATATATTTGTGTTTATACGGATTTTATATAGCGTGAAAATTGGCAAATTTTAGACTTATTATTAATGTCTACTGGCCATAACAACTCAGGAGGGGAAATATAGTAGTCTACACAGTGTTCTATAAATTTTATAAGAAAAATATTTTGTATAATTTTTCTCATAAATGGGCTTATTTGTCAGCGGTCTTAAGAGCCTAGCTTTTCTTTTATTTTCAAGCTACAGTCCGTGTGTGTATATGTATGTGTGTGTATATGTGTGTGTGTGTGTACTTTTATGATGATAAAAAAATCCTGTCTATACATTAGTTAATAACTAGTTTTTGACTTCTAGTGTCTTTAAAATATCATACTGAATGAAATTTCAATGCACCATTTGTAATTCAGTAATAGGAGGCGGGTTATATCGGGTTATATAACTGTTTTTAATAAACGTTCAATTTATAAGTTTCGCAGCCATCTTCACCCCAGGGTGAAAACTCTTTTACTAAACTGCAAGAGCAGCCGGCTTGGGAGACAGAACTAGTCACATGACATGCTAAGACACGACCAATTACTACTCCTCCCGCCTTCACCGTTTCCAACAAAAATATAAAAGTGCAGAAACTTTTCGAAGGTCCCTTGTATTTTCCAATGGAATCGGCGCAAGGCAAGAAGAGAGGCGTCCCAAAACGTAACCTTGGGCACATCAATTGATATGGGAAGCAGGGAGGATGACTTTCTGGAAAATTAGATGCGGAAATGTGAGAGATTCACCTCATATGTTTAAATATGCATATTACAGGGCCAGCTCAGCTCATCTTCCAGGAGAATCTCACTGGGGGTTGCCCTTCATTGTGTATATTAATATTAAAAAGTTCAATGTCCCTGCAGACGACCTTATTTTAGTGAAAAGACCCCTGCAGTTGCATTTAGAGAGGTAGGGTAAGGACCTGTGAAGAACGGTGTTACAGAGACCAAGATTATGAGCCACGGTGTCAAAAGCAGCAGAAGCTCCTGAAGGATTAGCAAAGGCCTTGGGTTTGACAGATCTGTAGGGTCCAGGTGAATCTTTTCCAAATAGGAGTTTTGGTGGTATGCTTGAAGGAACATGGGAAGTTTTGAAGGACTGACTAAAATCTGAGTATTACATCAGACAGATTCTATGTTAGGATTTGTGCCGAGTGGACAAGAGAATCCAGGTAAGATGAAAGGGGACAGGATCACCTAACACAGGTGGGTGTTATTTGGCAGAAGAACAGAAACAGCCTCAGTAGCATTAAACAAGAACGGATTTTAGGTAAAAGTGGAAGGGGCGTTGATGGTATATGAAAAAACAGAGTTAAAGGTAAGGTGGGCACAGGAGTCAGAGTGTGCAGAGATATGGTATCTCATTTTGTCAATCTAATTCACAAGCTGTAAGAAGAGGCCGTGATGAATGGACGTATTAAGGAAGGTTGTGAGACAAGTAGATAAAGATGAGCCAGATTTGCTCATTTGTATGGCAAATGAAGGAGTAGGTAACAGGAATTTAACGGTCACAGAGCGTGTAGGGGTTTCAATGAGGACATCCCTATATATTTAAATAATACATGTTTATATACTTGAGTGAAGCTTTTTAGATTGCAGCGATTACCAGCCGACATCTAGCTTGTAAAGCCATGTGGTGTGGTACATTTGTAAGTGCAGTGTGACGTGGAATAAACCTGTGTCTAATTAAAATAATCTTACGGTGCCAATATATTTTAGATCGTATTTCTGTAAGATAAACCACAGTGTGGTAAGGAAGAGAAGCCAGCCTCAAATTGAGGATTGTGGCAAGAATGGTTAAGTGCTTAATGCAGAACAATCAACAAGAAGAGAATCCTTTCGAGAAACATGGAGCATTCACTTCAGTTTTGCCTTTATAATTTCATTTTAATTTTGGTGTTTGTGTGGATACTGATGGGCTTCCCTGCCTATGTGAGCGTCGATGAAATGTTATTGAACTATAATTTCTTTTCGTTGCTGACGTTGAAAAAATATGTGCTAGTTTAAGAGCCGTTATCTGATGTAGTGAACCCTAGCTTATATCAGTGACCGACTCACTCAGTGCCTTAGTTCTTTACATACCAAAGGTGTCTCATCAATATTTGCATGTGGACACTATGTTGTTGTGAGTATTTCTTGTCTGAACAGATACATATTGCCATTCTTGGTTATTTAACATAGTAAATAATGTCTTCTTGTTTAGTGTTTGGTACTTATCTGACGTGTGAGGTCTTAATGACCGTAATTTAGTACCCGTCTACCTCAACGTTGCCTGATATGAGCAGGCTATCCTAATTGCCCCGTTATTGCTGTAGATGTTATTTTTCTAATCGTATAAACCATCTGGGAGTCACTGCTGTAGACGGCTTCCAATGCTCCGTATTTTCCACTCTGCCTTGCACGGGCAGAAATGCATTATTCATATTTTTCCTAAAACACCATCAGCGATATGGAAATGTGATCTTCCACATTAGATGAGAAATCCTGCCCGAGAAAGATCATTTCAGCATTGCTCAATTTAAATAGCTAAAACTAAGGAGAATAACATTGAACCAATTTTGTAGAATGGAAGTCCAATAGTGTTATGTTTACCACTGGTCAATATTAAATTACTGTAAGTGCACATCTTTCTCTTACCTATGTGAAATATGGCTCCCAGCCATGAATTTGAGATGGATTCCCGCTCTTCTGGTATGTATATGGTGGCTCTCTCCACCTAATGTATCGGTTTGTCTTAGTCTGTCAATTCTCGTCTTGTCATACCCCTTGAATATATGTATTGTATTAAGCGCTGCGTAAACTGTTGGCGCTATAAAATTAAAAGATAATAATAATAATTGGCATCATTACTGCTTCTCTGTGTGGTGTGTGTTATTGATGGCAAAAACATGAAAAATTTAAGACAATGCTAGTACAATTTCTTTAAACTGTATGCTGCCATCTCTAGCATTAGCTTGCCGCTGCAGTATGGACTCTTCATAGAAGACACTTATTGGTATTATTAGCATCATTTATAGGCTGCCATTGTTGTGATATGTTGGGTAAATTTCCCTGCCCAAACGGCACGCTAAGCTGAATTATGACATCACGAACCATCATATAGTCATTAGTCTAGTGAGATGAAGCAAGGCTGAGCTATTGTTTACCACGTGTAGTATAAGAAGTCATGGTAACATACCTAGAACACGCACAAATGGCTGAAATGCAGCTGCCGTTTTTAAAAATGAACAATATTTTTTTTTTAAACATGTTTTTAATCCAATACTAGTAATAAAAATATTTGTTGGGAGTTCCCCATTAAGTACTTGTAGTTTATGTAGTATAACAATTCTAAGTTGTGAAACTGATAATATGGAGGGAGTAGGGTTCTGGGGAAATGAGCGATGGGGGAGATAGATAAGGATGGATACGCATTCAATGTGCATTTGTCCCAGTATATCTGCCTTATATAGACTTTGCGGATGCTCTTGTCATGCCTTCACTATAATGATGTGTATCGTTCTTGATATTTTTCTGTTATATACAGATTAATATGTTTTGAGTTGTATTGATCTGACAATGCCTATAGGGTAAAATAGGTCTGGAAGATACAAGGTTTACTTTATTGCACTCATTTGTTCCTCATCTGTGAAAAATGAGTCTCCTACGGCAGGCTGAAAGCTGCTTTGTCGCCTTCCCGATATTGCTGTGAAGTGTGTTTGAGAAGAACTGTTCTCAGCAGTTATAATCAGGCATTCTGCTGAATAAGAAATGGTTTGTATTTACATCAACAGCATGAATTCAGCCATGTAGAATAAATCCTATATATATATATATATATATATATATGGCATATCATGTGTAGGCCTCTCTTGTGTTTAATTCCTTAACCTGGCCACCCGTAGAAATATATGACCAAAAGCATTTAGTGGCAAATGCAAAACAATTCGCCCTCAAATGGATTTATTGCTGGCATGAAATTCCCATCACTGGACTGCTCTACGAAGAATTCATAGGACTTTAGTCTTTTCAATAAGATTAATCTGTTCTTGCCTTCGATGACCAGCGTGTTGCTTGAATTGTTGTCTTTCTCACATTGTTCTTTTTTTTTTTTTTAATTAAATCTTTTAATGAGAAAAAAAAACACCCCATTACATAACCGATTACACTGAGCAAGGTAGTATGTAAAAAATCCAATATCCAAAAGGCATTCCACTGTGAATAATCTCTTGGCTGATGCTTTATAATGGCACACTTAAAGGTTGCGATCGACTTGATCCCTGTAACCCGGTGATTCCCAGGCCAGCGAAATCCCTCGGCATTAGAGGAAGTGAGATTTTATGAACTTAATGAGACAGAAAAGTCTGCGGAGAAGATTGCCAGGCAGATTTAGTATGTGTGTGGCAAAGAGGGCCTGCTTAACTATTAGCAGCTGTGTTCCTGGCTGTCCGGACCAGGGGATGGGGCCTTGCAGCTCAGTTCAGGTGTAGAGAGATGTTTAAAGATCTAGTTTATGTCCTCATCCGAACCAAAGTCGTTTTGATTAGAGTGGGTTTTATGAGCCCTGTAGTCGGTGCCTGGTTATGTATTATGTCTGTACGATATGTCTGGGATGCTTTCTATGGGACTTGTGCTGTGTATGGCCCCACTTCATCTCCACTTTAAGACATCGATGCTCTTGTGTTACGTTTTCAATGTGTGGCTTGGGTCTAACTACCGAGCCGCCTAAAAGAAGACTATGTAGGCCAAAATAGTCTGCATTTGGATCTATACAGATCTGTACAAATGAAAGACTAGTGAATTCTTTGATACTTTGTTTAAAATCCCTTTATATCATGGAATTCCTGACAGTCTGAGGACAACATAATTGGCACAAAACAATTCACCAATATTTGTTAAAGGAAATTGTACTGAAATCACCATGTTTTTCACATTTATGATATTGTCGCATGTATACAAAAGTTCTCTTAGTTTTCACAATGTTAATGGTGAGGTTTAGACCTCAATCAAAATTAATGTAAAATAAACCTTTGTTTTTAAGGAGATATTACATCTTATCTGGTTTGTTTCATCGCAGTAGCGACCAATGTTTTCACAAGAAGAAGTGCTCTATTAATTTGGTCAAAAAAGGCTTAAAATGATTATAGCGCCTGGAAGCTCTTTTATCTAAGCCTGTAGTTTCAATGAACTTGTCCCTTGTTTTTAGAGGTGATTTAACTGATTTAGTATAATCTGAAATATAGATTATTGCTGATCTTATTGCCTTAAAAGTAAAAAAGAAAAAAAAAAAAAAAAGGATTTAAACCGAATTGTGTTTTTTTTATAATGGATAATCTATACTATTGTAGGGTTCTGCTAATTTGAGGCATGTCTATGCTGATTCAAGACAGTATCTCACGTTTAATTAACTGTGTGACCAATTTTATGTGGCTTGCTTAGCATGATAGACTTCCTTGTTTCAAACTAGTGAAAGTTCTTCCATAAATTAGCAGTTTTTTTTCAGTGGACATTACAGGTTAGAATGTTTTCATAGGTAAGCTAAAAATAATATTGTACAGGAAGTGACACGATTTAAGTGAGGAAGTGGAATGGGCCGACAGCAGTCATTAGCATCCATTTAATGAGGGAATACGGAATGTTAGTAGCTGTTAAGGCCGTCAGTGTTCAGCAATCAAACAACACTCATGCGACAAGTTTGAGGATAACTGAGGCGGTGTTAATCTGAGGTTTCGGAAGCTATTAGTTAGCAATCAGTGTCCATGTCCTTGTCATTTATGAGATATAACTACCTTGCCGCTGTAAAAAAAAGTCTGAATTACACGATTGATTGCACCAATTTACGGAGCTGGAAAAAAGTATTTGCCTCCTTCCCGATCTCTTCTATTTTTTACATATTTGTCACACTTAAATGTTTCAAACGGTTTTTAATATTAGACATAGATAACGCGTAAACACAAAATTCTGGTTTAAAATGAATGTATAGAAGGAAAAAAAGCAAATGTGTGCAAATACCGAAGCTTTATTGGCAAAGGTTACTAACTAAACGTAAGTTCCCGAATAGGCTGTAGAGTTGGATGCCTACATACAGAATGAAAACTACGGTCAGTGATTTCAGACTTTACCTTGTGACCTGACTGCAAAATTCTTAGCGTGCTGTCCAAATCTGGAGCACACGCCTGTGGGTTCTCAGTTATGTGTTTTCTGTGTAAGAAACATAGCACTAGTTGGGTGTTCAGTTGTCTCCTTACGTACATTTTGTTTATATACGGTCGATGTTTACATACACCTAGGCTAAAGACATTCAAACTCAAGTTTTCACATCATGTCATATTACCATACAGTCAATTTCTTTTGGCAAGTCAGTTAAGACATCTACTCTGTTTGCATGAGTGTTCATTTTAAAAGAATCAATTACAGACAGAATTATTTGAGCTTTAATTAACAATATCAGAATTCAAGTGGGTCATAGGTTTACAGACACCAAGGTGATTGTGAATTTAACCAGTCTGGAAGACTCCAGAAATTAATGTAATTACTTTTTAGTATCTTCCCATCTGTCAGTTGTCATAATAAGGAGATAATTTGCACCTATGACTGTAACGAAGGACCTTCCTGTAGAGCCAGGGCCTATTTGCCCTTGATACTATGGGAAATACAAGCAACTGAGTGAAGACCTCAGGGAAAAAGTGTGGACTTCCACAAGTCCGGTTCATCCTTGGAACCAAGTTTCAAATCCCTGCAGGTACCAACAAGTGTATTCAAATATAAAAAGCCCTACATCATTCAGGAAGGAGGCGCAAATTAACTCCCAGGTCATAATGTTATTTGCTCCGGGGGGTTCAACTGAACCCAAAAACAACAAGAAAAGAGCTGGTGAAGGTGGGTGGAGGCATCAGATACCAACATCTCCTATATCTCTATGTCCCTTTTCCAAGACCTGCATAAAAATGCCAGAATGAAGATTACATGTAATGACAGAACAAAAACCTAGCCTTTACCAGGAGTCTTCTCTACTCAGATGAAACAAAAATTGACCAAATTTGGCCATGATGATCAGCACTATGTATGCAGGAAAAAGGATGAGGCGTTTTAAATATTTTACTGATTCATGAATCAGAGCCACATTAAAAAGCCATGTCCCTTGGCCAGGTCTCTAACCACATCCCCTAAAGCAACCCCCCCCTTTTTTTTCTTTTCCAGGGTCATCTTTATTAATGTAGGGTAAAAGGGCCCACGTTTACCTTGAAGGTCCACAGCAGATGCTCTTTTCCCCATCCTCAACAGTTATGTCCAGGTTGAGGACTGAGTGAGGACAAGGTGAGGAAGCCATCTGTCACAGACTTCTCCACTATTGATTTTTTCTCTCTGATTTTTGTCCACCGCCTGATAAATTACGACATGATATCACAGAGCTCAGTATCAGACGGCGCACAGACAGCAAAAAAGGATTCTATAGTGGAGAGGTCTTTGCTGGTGCTGCACAAACCTTTACCTGCACCAAAGCAGCACATACAACTATGCTTGGGTGGGGGCACTGGGGAGGCATGCTCTGGGCCCCACTATAATTAAAGATGCACCTGCTTTTGTCCATTGCTTGCAATCTTCGATTTATTGCAAGTGGTGCTGCAATCAGGGAATGGGAAACAGGTTATGCATGCAAAGTGAATTCCCACAGTATAATCGCTTACATGGTTTGCAAATTGAAATACATTACTGAGTATTTAATCATTTTACTGAATATCACTGAAAGGCTGGCAAATGGTTTACAAAATAGAGCCCAGCAGACACAGTTTGTTATGCTTCACTGCTTGAAGTATTTTTTGTGATGTGATCTTTAATTGGTTATTGGCATCTTTAAGTGTGGTACCAAGGTCAAGTCCCACGGCACAAAGAAACTACAGTCCTCAAGTGGAGCCCCTCTGCAGCACATTTAGTAATTAAGAGTTCATTTCACTTGATTTACTGCAGTGTGGAATTTACTAAATGAACTGTAGTCTACTCTGCATTTCTATTTCAGGTAGAAAGAAGAATAATGGAGCATGTTGTTCATTTCCCGATTCATTCTCTCTGTAATACACCTCGAGAAAGTTCTGCCAATGGATTTGTAGTTTCATAGGGAGCAGAAAGCTCAAGTGGGTTGTTTTAGTTTGGGCATACAAATATTCTATTAAAATCATGTGCCTAAATGTTTTTGTGGTTAATTTTTTTTGTCTCTACCAACTTTTCCACCTCACTTTGTTCCTTTTGGCATATACCTTTTATTTCTAACCTCTAATCTCTTCTATACACAATGGCCAAATGATCTATGGATGCCTGGCTAGTCACAAGCACAAGATTATCACACGATAGCAGCATTTCCACCCAAACCTTTCTTTTACGCGCACGCACGCACACACACACACACACACACCAACACTGCTTGAATCATAATGTGTCAAGTGCACTAAAATTTGATCGTACCTTTAAGCTTCCCCCAGTGTGACTGACAATTCCCACAGTGACATGCCTTTCATATGTATAGGGATAGGGTGCTGGATTTCTTTAAAGAGAAATACAATTTAACCAAGGCAAGTAGGTTGTCTCCTCTTTGGTAGAAGCCACCAAGCTTCTGTTCTGTGTTTCTGGAGGTAGGGATCTAACATTAGACGATAAGGAGAATTTTAGGGGGTGACAATGACTCATTCAGGTTGGTAGGATGATTCACTAAAGTTGGAGCTATCGTTTAGGTTACAAAGGTATTTGATGAATAACTGCACTCAAAAAGACAGCGACATCTCTACATTAAGAGAACAGACAAGTCGCTGTTTTTTCCTGAGATGTTGAGTTGATTGCTGTTGAGTTTTAACTTTGACTCTCATTCTATTTGATTTATTGAGCATTCGACCACTTCCAGCTTAACTCTCCTCAGGAGTTACTTTGGAGCCTTTTTTATCTCAACTGTTTATGAATAGCCTGTTTCCTGCATCCTTTAACATTTACATTAAAGCTTACTTGGATGAGTTGGCCTCGGCAATTGTCTAGCAAGGTGATCAATCTTAGCTTTAGCGAAAAGGCCATTTCACTCCTGAGGGGTCAAGTGCAAGCTTAATTGAGTTTTAGTGCAACTCTCATCCAGCCCGCACTTGTTCTTAGTACAAAATGATCTGTTACTAATGATGACACCCTTTTAAAGATTAATCTCTACAGATGTCTATTTACATGGACAAATGTGCACAATCAGCACAATACACGTTTTGGTTGCATAGGTTTGCTTGGCAAAGAAATTCATCAATCAGTGTACCTGGAAGCAGGAGGCAAAGCCAAAAGACAAATACTGCTTGTAATTGCAAAGGCAGGAATTAGGTAAAATGCCTGCAGGATATTATTAGACAGATATGACATTAGTTAAGTTACATGCGTCTAATAATAAGCACATCTAACACGTTTCTTCTATGCCCATAATGGATCTGAAACAAGCACTTATTGTTTTACCCGGCATGCCTTCAATGCATAAATCAGGAAATCGAGGAGACAGGGGTACGATTCCAGGACGACAGTTTAATTGCAGCTATTATATCATCCATTAGAAGTCTTACCTGAAGCAAAGGTGAAACTTATTTTTGACTGTATGTTTAACAAATGTGTACATTATAGCAGATGAGATTAGATGGATGCATTTTGTCTCTCTAGAAGACATTAAATTTGTATAAAACGACATATATTTAGAACCAACATTATGATTCTTAATGTATACTTATCAACTTAATTGGTAACCTAATATTCCACTGTAACACTCATATGTATTGTATACACCTGCATTACATATATGATATTACTTGGTACTGTACTAAGGATATTCGTTTTACTACCAGGGCTATTCTGTTTGAGACCTTGCACAGAAATCATTATATAATCATTAAAAAAAATCTGCATGTTTTCTTTGAGAATGTTTTTATTGTATCTGCACTGACAGAATAGGTTTGTGGGGTGCATTAAGTGTTAGTTGACTGAAGAGGTTGCAGGGGTAGTGGTGCTTGTAGTTGTCCCTAGAACAAGATCTGTGATGGCCCTGCATAATGCATAGTTCAGCCAGCTAAATAACTTTCAAGACGCTTCATTGATTTAAATGCATTATGTAGCGCCATTCTTTTCTTGGAGAATAATCTTGTGGTTGGCTCTTAATTATGTCAAGTGAGTGAGATAGACTTACAACTCTCCTGCAAAGCCCCACACATGTTATAAGCCCCAAATATCATTAAAAGCAACCTAACCTGCACTAGGGGAATATATGGAAAAATTCTTTGTATAATAAATATATATATACTGACAGCACTGGTTCTGAAATACACATGCCAATTTTTTTCTGACCATTTTAGAGTGCGTGTGATATTTAATTTCTTGTTTAAAACATAATTTGTGTAGTTTCTTTTATTTGCACAAGCTTATCATAGATGTTTAGTAAATAATATGCTCAGAAAACATTGCAGTGTTGGGGAAAGGATTCCATAACCCCATTGCTAATTAGTGAAGAAAGGGAGGCATTTGTTGTCTGGGACCTCGGGACCAAGGAAGGAGATTTAGCAGTCATTTCACAGGAATCAGTTGCACGCCATTGAAATAAGAAGCATGTGTGACATGGATACTGTTACATCCAACGGCTGGAATGAAACCAGGGGCTTTGAGTTTCATTCAAAACATAGGAACAACATAATTGGTGCTTGACGTGTGTGTGTATGTATATGAAGTATGTTTGTGAGTAACAAAAAGTATAGAATTGTTAGCCATCAAAAGAAAAACAATTCTCTAGGTGTCTTCTTCAGGCATATTGTACCCTGGTATCATCTTTACCAAATTTGCTCTGTAGGTAAGGAAGTACAAGTTCCTCATAAAAATATGTTCGTGCTTTAAAAAAATTAACAATAATACTCCCTTGTCTCATAGAATCATAGATGCTTGGTTTAGTTTCAGAAAACTGGATCCAGATAAAGGATTCTGAAAAGCCTCTCTATTTTGGAATTACACTATTTATTAGAGACCTTTTTGGCTTAGGTTAGACAACACTGATTTCCTGTTAGATGGGTATTTCGAATAAGTTAACTTTACCTTCTGTATAACTAATCTAACTCGCTCGATGGATATGGCCTGATCTTTCAATGCAGTATTCAGACATTGGGTGTAGCCTTCACCATGTTGTGAATTGAACCATGTCACCTCGCTAACCCTGCACGCTCCGATACAGATTTAGTCTATAAGGGACTAGCCCCGGCCTTATAGAATATGAGCCCTGCCAATAGTATAGCTGGGCCTGGCCCTCTCTAAGCTGCTGTCCTCAGAGGGAGGTTAGCCTGATCTGGAAAGGCAACAGGAATGGCAATTTATTTTACTTTATGAAGTGCCAACCCTGACAAGATTCTCAAGCAAAGATGGCTTTGTTGGCCCTGCATAACACGGTAGAATTGGTTGCACCCATTTATGGAGCGCTCTTCATGCAGGATAATGTGTAACTATAATGCATAGCAAGGTATGCAAGGGGGGCGTTTTTATTTCTGTGCAGTTCACCTACAATATGATAAATGATTGGCTTATTGAATAAATCTTTCAACCCATGTGCTTTCTAACCTAAAATGCTTGCTATTTAGCGCTTCCAGAAGGTAGGGAAGGGCATGAGTAAAGGTTTGTCAATTTTCTAGTAGGATTCTGCTTGAAGAGGCAACTGAACACCTGTCTGCTTTAGATCCACCAAACCAAGCCAAATATGAATATATTTTATTGTTTGTATAACATATGACTCTCTCATTTGCTCCTAGTGTCTTTGCTTTTTGGCTTCGTAACTGTTATATTCCAGGAGGATTCTTTTAAAGAGTGAGAGAACACATTGAGCTGGTTAAGCTGTGGATGGATGTATGGGTGGTTGTGTTAAAAATAAAAAATAAAAATGTTTATGGTCTGCGCAGAGATCTTATTTTATACACTGGCGCTCTCCTTTCTTCATCTGACAACTGTTTAATCTCTGAAGCAAAGGTTGCCTGAGGAAGAATTAAATGGAAAACACATTGCTGAATCATTGCTTGCTCCTTTTTTCGCCCCACACCCAACCAAGTCTGTATTGTATGTCTGTGTTTATAACAATAACCACGCAGTACTCCCAATAAACTGTGCCTTCAATTGTTTATTTAGATTCTAATTGGCAGGCGGCAGTTTAGAAATCTTCTGCCTCTTGTTTGTTGCAAGGTTTATTACCCTTTTTTAAAGCCGAAACTATATATATATATTTAAAGTTTATCTTCGGTTTTTTTGTTGTTTCATAGATATGTTTGATAGATATGTTTATCATTATATTATAGTTTCAACTTCAATTCCTTCCAATGCAATTTTAAATCTTTAGTGATATAGGTAGATATTTCTTAGGTTTTGTTAAGTGTTTAGAATAGATAAATAGAATTCTGATATGATTCAACTGTAACTAACCTAATGTAATAGCCGGTTAGTTACCCACATTAGTATCAGATAAATGTATTTATGTTTGTCTCTTATGATAATGGGAACTAGGCCATACTATTAAGGTATAAGATGATTCTGACTCATGTTGCCATGAGAACTGAGATGACTTAAACTCTCCTTGGTGGTTTTTGTCAGTCATAGAAGGAAAAAAACGTAATAAAACACAATACCGTGCTAATGTATAATGTGCTATGATGAGGAACACGTTTTTGAGAATGCCACCTTCCTACAGATTCCTTCAATGTAGAGCCACTACCTGGACCTTGCGGGCTTCGGCCACCCAGAGCCTACCCTTGCGGGACGTGGCCTGGACTTGATGGGCGGACCTACTGACGACGGTGGGTGTTCATGTCGGTGGGCGTTCCCACTGACATCGCGGGAAACGCCCCTGTTTTAAAAGGGAAATGGGTGTCTTAGTTGGCTGGATTATATAAGTAATATTTACTTGCAGAATTTTCTCTATTGATGTGAGTTATTATTTTGTACCTGTTAGAATCCTAAGTTTTGGGTTTGTTTTTTTTTTTAAAAAAACTTGTTTTTAAAAAGAATTGTCTGGCCAAAACTAGGAAAGATAATATGTCATTATTTCACTTCGTATTGCCGTAGCAGATGATTGAGTTACACTAAAATGCATTCTGCACTCTGAGAAAGCCCAAGGAAATAAACATGGAAACAAGAACCCCAGTTAAACCATTTATCATGCTATGATGAATAATTGTGTCTCTGCATTAGCTTAAAATGGTCATTTATTTTTCTTTAAAAAAAAAATGTTTGGCTGGTAATTGAGTTCCTAATTAATTAGCGCAGCTTTTTAGTTACTAGAAGCTGACTGCGATATATGTAGTTCAAACAGCTTCCAGCAGTACTTCCTTCCTCCATATGTTTACCATATGCCAAACAAAAAGTGAACAAATGCATGTCACTGCAGAACTGTACATGGTTATTCTTCAAGTAATACACTGGCAGGTTTATGGTTATGTTATGTTATTTTATACAAAGGGACGATCACTGCAAATATGTTGCATACACCCCTGGAATTCAATGATAAATGATTCCATTAGAACCTATTGATGTTAAGCCTTTCCTTCTCTTGCTTGTTTATCTCCCCCTCTATAAATAAAGGTGGGAGAAGGAAAGCAAACTGTCACTCCCCACCATGGATCCAGCAAGTATTTGTGAATCGCAGAAGGCTCTGTATCCTCAGAGCACCTATGCAGCAATGTAAAGTGCATTGATTTCTTTAACACTGCGCTCCTTTTGCATGTAGGCTTAAAAATACTCCTTTGGGTTTCGGAAAGTCCTATTTAAATAACAACAGGATCTGTGTTTGACGTGTCTAGAAAGTGTGTCTCAATTAAGCTTGTTCACCATGTTTTCCATTTGATATTGATTTTGATGATTGTGAAAATTCTGCTTTTTATCACACACACAACCCTCAGATTATGTAATGGAGGTTTTAAAAAAGGAAAAAAATGTTAATGGTATTCATAGAAGGTGTTCTGTGGTTTTGAATTATATATTGATTCATAGAGCACCATTGTATTGTATTCCACGGCATTATTTTCACTTGCAGAAACAAAAGGCACGGAGGTACCTGCTCAAATGAGCTAGCAATCATGTTATTATATAACATAGTACGTTAATGCAAGGCTAAATACAATTGTAAAATATAAGGTTAATGAGTACAGGTACATTGCAGCACAATAGCGTTTTATATCGCTGGTTTCGGTATGGATTACAAGAGTCCAATCCCAACACGGATCTCCTGCAGGAAGGACTGAGTTGGCCTAGCATGATGCATGGGAAAATGGGTGTACTAATCTCACCAGATACAACTAGGCAATGATAGATAAAGAATCAAAAAGTGAGACCTCTTGTGCCCTTAGTACATGTCTCAGACATGTCTGTATTGGCATACGTGTATCCTTTTTTTTACCCAACGTCAACTGTGACAAATTATGCAGGGCAGACTCAGCCTTTTCTACCAGTGAAGCTCGCCGGGGTTGTAATGCAGAGCCGGCCTTAGGCGTTGTGGCGCCCTGTGCGGACTACTCCTCTGGTGCCCCCCCTCACTACCCCCCCTCTCTGAACCTTCAAACTACCCTCCCTCAAACTACACCTCCCCTCTGCCCCTTCAAACTACCCTGCCCCTTCAAACTATACCCCCCCCTTCAAACTACACCCCCCCTCACTTACCTTGTTGCCGGAGTCCTGTGGTGAGAGCGGGAGGCATCCGTCTTCTCGCTCTTCCGGCACTTCATGTTGAGCGTCGGAATAGTCCGGCACTCAACGTGAGATGCCCGCACCGCGATGGAGTCATGGAGAGTAAGGGGCGCCGAGCGGTTATTGAGAACTTCACGAGCAACCGTTTGGCGCCCCTGCCCGGGACTTAGATTAAAGCATCGGGTTTTTTTTTTTTTTTTTAAACTTTATTTAACATGAATGATGTTAAATGAAGGTAAAAAAAAAACGAAACCAAAAAAAAAAGATGCTTTCATTTAAGTCACGGGCAGCCGCCCCTGCTACCAAGGAGCCCTGTCGCACACCCCTAAGGCCGGCCCTGTCGTAATGCACAGTAACTTGGAAAGCCGACTAAGTGATCATCGCTGGTGTTTAATAATAGCAGCTTTTTCCCCATAAGCCAAACACTGCATATGCCCCATGCGGAGAGAGACTCCAAGCTTCCTCACCACAGGCCAACATAATGCCTGTGAGAAGTAAACCTTTTCAAACGGTTTCCCCCATCTATTTCGTGAAACATATGTGAAAACGGTTACATTTCAGACACTGCTTGCAATCCTCAATTCCAGCCCCAGCATAAATGTCTGCGGAGAATCCACTTGCGATTTTAAACCATAAAACCATAGATGGCTAGAAACCTACAAGATTCACTTGTGTGAGTCAGAGTTCCTATCCTCCGCTGATGATCTCTAAAGAGATCAAAACATCTGTATGTTGTTGTTTGTTTGTTTTTTGAATGCTCAGCTCGTGCACTTCCAACCCTGTGTTGTGCTTAAAACTGTCCAAAACAGCAGCCGTATGCAAACGAGGGGACCCATATAATCACTGGCAAGAGATCAAAAGGTGACCTACCACATGTCTTTGTCCCCTAGACGTGTCTATATTGGCATACGCGTGTTTTGTTTTGCTTGCTTCAAGAAGCAACTCTATTTTGTTACGCATAATAATTGTTTAAATTGATAAATTCCTTAAACATTTTTACTGGAGAGGTTTGGGCATCAGGCATCATCTGCCGGTTAAGCTACATTTCAAGTAAAATTTGAGTCTACCTCATCTCACTGCTTTCTTAACCCTTGTATTGTTCCATGCTGTGATATGGAGGTCACTAGTGTGGGACAGGGGAATCACTAGCAGGTCTGCCTTGAGTAAAGCACAATTTAGATTACACTTGATTAAAATAAAAAGCTGAAAACAGGTTTTTTTGGGGGGTGGGGGGTTTATTTACATATATACATTACAGTGCATATGGCGGCAGAAGTTGACTACAGAAAAGCCGCCATCATTCCTGTAATTTGGATGGTGGAACTTAACGGAGAGGGTGGTAGGTGTCCTCCCAGCATCACACAGCAACAGAACTGAAATATGCACAGGACTCCAACTATCCTCCAGTTGGTTAAATTGATGTGCATAACATGAAACAGACTGTTAATGTTGGTGTTATCAAGCTGAGAAGAAGGCAGCAGAAGCTGGCCAAGGTCACAAAGTCTGCCTGCTGGGGACTGCCATGTTCCATTCCAGCAATTCAGTTCCTCTCCCAGAGTTTTGATCACTTCTTGATAGTTTTTTCAGGTGCAAGAACAAAATATTTTTAAGAATCTCTACCGTATTGTTTTACTCTCTGACTGCGCCAAATCATATTCCCTTAGTTTTTGAAGGGCTTCCTCAAGTTCGTCTAGCTTGTCTTTCTGCTCTTTTCAGTCTACTTTGCAGATTCCGCTCTCTTGACTGAAGCTGGTTAATGCGATTATGTTTCTTGTCTTTTCGTAACTTCCGCATTTCGGCTTGAAAGAGAAATTCTTGAGCTTTCTGCCTGTGGTGGTTTATATCTTCTTTCAGATTTTCAATTGAAGCGTCTCGTTCTTGCAAAATCTGCTGGAGAACGTCTTCTTCCTTTCGAGCAATTTTAAGTTCATCTTCCAAACTCTTTACTGTTCTGCGATATTCTTCCAGCGTCTTATCTACAGGTTCCAGTCGTGCCTGCCATTCCTCTACTTTGGCATTAAGAAATCTTCTGAAGTGCCGGTCTTCTTCATCCAGCTCTTCATGTCATCTTATTAGTTGCTGCACTTGAAGAATATTGCTGTTGTTTGAATCATACCATTAATATATTTATGTAAGCTTTATACATACACACAGAAACATATACAGGGCAGGGTGTAGGTGGGGTGAGTAAGGGGAGGCAGTGTGTTGGGGCGCAGGTGGGTGAGTAAGGGGGAGGGCAGTGTGTTGGGGCGCAGGTGGGTGAGTAAGGGGGAGGGCAGTGTGTTGGGGCGCAGGTGGGTGAGTAAGGGGAGGGCAGTGTGTTGGGGTGCAGGTGGGTGAGTAAGGGGGGGGCAGTGTGTTGGGGCGCAGGTGGGTGAGTAAAGGGGAGGGCAGTGTGTTGGGGCAGGCTGTGGGAGGCTTTCTAGTTTTTAATAAGACCCTGCTCTTTTCTTGCTTGTGGTTGATACTCAAAGAGTTAATCCAGGCAGTAAATGTATGTTCCAGATTGACCCCATTGTAGAATTTGATAGCTATAGCTGCTAAAGACCATCTAATAAACCACTTACAGCACTGCCATCTTTTGAATGATATTTTTTTAAGTTGTACCCCCTCTACTCACCCCTTACATCAATAAACTTCCCAATTTTCCCATAAGCTTGTTAATGTGTACCATATGTGCCGGTACTTCGTTCACGACAGCCTAGAAGTTTACAGGCTGGGCATGGTAGTGCACTTCTTTGTTTCTTTTGTGGGCTTCTTTTTTTTTTTAATAGCTTCAGATGCATAACAACTTTCTGGAACTGTTGACGTTCCCAAATTATATTTTTATTATAATCTTATCACAAACTTTTATTATTAATG
This sequence comes from Spea bombifrons, assembly GCF_027358695.1. Lineage (NCBI taxonomy): Eukaryota > Metazoa > Chordata > Amphibia > Anura > Pelobatidae > Spea > Spea bombifrons. Next base: position 91,267,756 of record NC_071087.1, read on the forward strand.
TGTTTAGTAAATGAATATGTAAGAATCAAAACTTGGATGCCATTGTTGTGGTGTGTGAAAACCTAGTACTCCTTTAATTTTTTTTTTTTTTTCAAAAAGCATCCAGTGAAGGCATTTTAATACTGGCCATGTATAAAGAGATACCTGAACAACTGTCAACTATTATTATTATTGTTATCTTTTATTTTTATATAGCACCAAAAACTTATGCAGCACTTCTCGCTATATATATATATATATATATATATATATATATATATATATATATATATATATATATATATATATATATATATATATATATATATATATATATTCATACATACTCAAAGGGGTACATTAGGTAAAGAGAGTCCTGCTCACAATCTAGAGTACCCTGCAAATCTCAACATTTTTTTAGATAATATTTTGCATACTATTTTAGATAATATTTTGGATTTTTTTTTAAATCAATTGATTATTTTATATAATGGAAATATCACCTTGTTTGCTAGTAAAATAACGTACTACTTCAATGAACAGGCAATAAAGGACAATATTTATTTTGTAAATTAGCACTTATTACTTCTAATAAGGTCATACTATAATGTTGTTTTACTGTAGCGCAGCCTGAAGGGCCTGTACATAAGGTTGTGGAGAGACAAATGCTTTTTAGGTTGTGGAAATTATGGATGATATTTGAAATATCACTTTATAGTTTCTTGATCTTTGAAGTTTTGTCTGTAGTCACAGGCCATAAATCTAACGCACATCTGATTATGTGTAAGAAATTCTATTCATTCCTATGACCTAGCTGGAGCAGAGGTGAAGGGAGGTGAACACACCTAATGATAACTTCAAAAGGTAACGTCGCATTGTTACGGTGGGTTTTAATGACGGCTGCAGTCTTAAGGGCAACAATAATGTGCAGCTATACCTTTGATCTTTAGGACGCACCTATCAAATACATAAACATTTGGAAGATTTCCTAAAAGAATGCCCTGTATTTCACGATAGCTCACTACTGACACCTCAATACTGGACTTTACACATTTAAAGGGCATTGCAGTGTCCACCGAGACGCATCTTGTTACCCTGACAAAATCATGAGACTTGCAATCTGGTTCTCTTAAGAAGCAATTTATTGATGAACATTTTTAAGACAAGTCCAAAAACATGTCTTATAATAGTAGTAATAATAATAATAAAAGCAAACATATTTGTATTTTTTATTTCCAGCAAAATTGAATGCATTGCTGCTTCATACGTAGCTTGAGCTTGTTGATGAAGAATAGGGGAGCTCTGCCTTCTTAAATCTATCCCATTATATAAGTGGTTTAAAGCACTATAGATGCCTTGTAGAGAACCAAGAAAGGACACATGTAAAATGAGATGTCTCTAGGTAGTTCATAATTATCTGGAGTTGAAGGAAATGTTCTTTGGAGAATTCTTTTTGACACATCTTCATTAACGGGACAGTTTCTGGCCCAAACAGCTTTTGCTGGCATTCATATTACACATCGCCCTAAAGGCATTTGAATTGTAACAAAAGTGTTATTATAACTGTAAACATTTCAGATAACCCAATGCAACAAGGTCAGCAGGAAGTTTGAGGGATATTGTGTTTTTTTCGGTTTGGAATCATATCAGATATAGACAATACACCCCCCCCCCAAATAGAATTTCTATATGAGAGGATCTGTGTATAGAATTGCTGAACTCCTCGAATGCTATGAATGACATTTAAACTGCATTGTTTTGTTTTCTGGTTTGGAGCATGTGCTGCAAATTACCCAGGAGGTACAAGATTCTAACCCATGTTTGTATTATATTTCCGGTCAGCTTCAGCGGCCGCCGGATTAATATGTTCTCGGACGGGCATATTGCCAGCCTCGGTGAAGTCTTGATATTTTGTTAAGACAGTAGTTCAGATGTTCAGCTTTTTTTGAGATATTCTGTGTTTTTTTTCCCTGTACAAAATGTTATCTCTCTGTAAACATGCACACAAGCATTCTAATGATTGAAGTGAGTTTTATTTAATATAGAAGTGGAACAAAAACTTCATTCTGGTATGCTGCCTAAATCCATAGCGTATTGGCACCGTGTCATTTTCTTCTATAATTGAAGAAGCTTGCAGCAGTATCCTTCAGGGCAAGAGCACTGATCTCAATGCAACCTCGTGTAATACATTTTCCTTTACCACCCACAGCAAAAGGCATGTTTGTTGTGAGATTATTAGATGCGTCACCTCCCAGCACAATGACATAGTACCCTCTACTTGGCTCAGCAAGCCATTTCTACACGGTTCAATTATTTTTAAAAGGGAAACGCCACCAGCCTCTTCTTTAACTCCCAAATTTAGCATAGTCATGCGTTACGTAGCGTAGGGCATGGTTGATAAAATAGAATATTTAAGGTAATATAAGGCTGTGGTCTCATTTGCTATCTGAGGATCTGAATGAGTTGGTGAAGTCGTTAAACAGGAAAGGATGGAGGGGTTGGTTTATCATGAAAACGTTTCAGTACATAAGAGCAGAGCCTTACGTCTGGCCCTGGGCAAGGCCCCAGCTGCCTTCTCCTCATCCACGGTCCTCGCTGCAGAGCGCCAGGATATGACGTCTTCTCCTGGTGCTCTGTGACGACACAGCATCGTTTAACGACACAGCATCATTTAACGTAGTCAATGCAGCATGTGGACAACAATTAAGGGATGCCACTGGGATGGTGGCAGATAAGTGGAACAGCCTTACAGAAGAACAGGGAAAGATTAATACAGTGAGAGGATTTAAGCAGGTTTGGGATTGGCATAAAGCTATGCAGAACATAAGATATCAGAAGTCTTGGGTTTCACAGCAAGTAGAAAAAAAAACCACACACTTGATGGGCCAAATGCCTCTTATCTGCCATCAAATTCTGCGTCTCTTAACTCGTTGTAAGCAACCTTTTTTGATATACAATGAAACTGAGTGTTTAGTCAGGTGACCAAATTAAACATACGTTTACTTCAAGAAAAACAAGTATTCCGGTAGGTGCTGGTATTATAACCATTTGTCGGATCTCATGCTGCCATCTACCCTCGCTTCAAGAGCACAGATATTTCTGTGCTTTCTGTTTACCAGTCTCTCCAATTAATATGTTATATGAATACGTTTTATAGTATATACAACAAAGATAACAGTTAAAAATGCTAGCTGGAACTACATATCTGCCGGTGGATTTTAACATTTTTCAGAGAACTCATAAAGGGAAATCCCATGATGGAAAACATATTTGTGCATAAAATAGAGTACTGTATCTAAGATACCTGTTTACGACATTTTGTCCCAATAATCTGCCCTTTTGTTCATGGAGGCTGCCATTTTTGTCAGTCATGTGTCATGTTTTCCTGTTCAACCACTACATTGAGCTGATTCTTCAAGGCAGTGCCAAGTAGTCTTCTCCTCCAAACACTTTCATTAGTCCAAGTGTCAGGCTGAGTGATTAACAAGGAGCCATTATATTGTGTATTGCAGACAGCGTGATAAGGAGTCAGGGTGTTTGTCTAGTAGATTGGGCTAGGATAACAGAGCTTACAAATGACCAAAATTCAGCTGCCTGTAAACCATTATATAATCCAAAAAGCGCAACTCTTTTGACAGGAGTCGGTGCGGTGTCAGACGATTCCCGTTTAAACACACTACACCTAGGCTCCTGAGGTTGGAAAATCATTCACAAATTTGCTCATTGGTGCACTTTGGAACACTTGAAAGGCTGATCTGTTTATGAATGGGGAGATTTATTTGCCATATCTGATCGGGAGTGCCTGACTTCCAACATAATATGTCCGAACAGCCCCACTTCAGCATGCTATCGCTTTACGACATGCTCACAAAGGATCACTCTTATCAGATAACAAGTAATCTCAGTAAAACCCCACAAATACTCTGTTCTATGAACCAGAATTTTCTGATAGGTTTTTGGGATGTCTGCCAACCCCCGCTTTCTCTGTTTAATAAAACAAAGGCTTAGTGTGATAAGCCTCTGCTATATAAAATACTGACTGCCTTTGTGTTAGGTAACTTGCCCTTCTTTTCGGGGCATGTTTGGCTGTGAAACTGTTAAACCTGGTCTTATAGATGTCGGCATTACGTTACAGAAATCACCGTGCTGCTTTCGTAGAACTAATAGGGGTTGGCATCTGTAGCTCTATGTTCAGATAATCTCAAAACTGGAAATTGGTGTATTAAAATAGACTTTATATTTTAAGAATCTCGTTAGAGCCAACGTAATAGACAAGAACATCCATTGTAAAAAAAAAAATTGATTGATTATTTTAGTAAACCTTGTGTTTTACCTATGCAATAATTTAATTGACAAGTCAACTGGCTTACTCGGTCAGTCTGAATCACTCCAGTTATTAAACTGCTCGTTGTAGGCATTGTCTAATCCAGTACCACAATTATTACTTTTTGCTTTGAGAGTTTCACTAATAGCAGATGTACAGTATCTCACAAATGCGAGTAGACCCCTCACATTTTTGTAAGTATTTTATTATATCTTTTCATAAGAAATGTCACTCTGCTACAATGTAAAGTAGTGTGTGTACAGCTCTGTATAACAGTGTAAATTTACTGTCCCCTCAAAATAACTCAACACACAGCCATTAATGTCTAACATCTTGGCAACAAAAGTGAAGTACACCCCTAAGTGGAAATGTCCAAATTGGGCCCAAAGTGTCAATATTTTGTGTGGCCACCATTATTTTCCAGCACTGCCTTAACCCTCTTGGGCATGAAGTTCACCAGAGTTTAACAGGTTGCCACTGGAGTCATAAAAACTATGATTGAGAAAAAATATTTTGTTTTTTGTTTTTTTTTTCCAGTTATCCCTTATATACCCCATATGCCACTCTGCCCCCCCAGATATCCCTTATACACCCCTATATGCCACACTGCCTCCCTGATATGCCTTTTAGCCCCCTATATGCCTCCAGAAAACCATTATACCATTTGCTCTGGGGGGGGGGACTTGTTTTATAATCAAGCAAATACGGTATATCTGTAGGGAATGCATCAAAAACATTAAGATAGCAAACCTCAATGGACTGTTTGATTTCATTTGGAATTATAGATGCCTGTGTGGGAAAGGCTTGTTAATCACAGCTGCCAGTCTTTTCACACAAATAGGTGTCTTCTTTATTTCCTATATGAGTAATTCCAGACCACTGGGACAGGGATGTTTTTACATGGTGGCTAATCTGTGTTTTGGAGATTTATGGGATTATGGGACTCCCAAAGGTATTATAAGGATGCAATTCCCAAACCAGAGTGCCTTTTTAACTTTCTTTGAATATAGAATTTGATGGAAAATCTGGCGGTTATTGATCATCAAAGTATATATAATTGTTTAGGTCCATATGTACGTGTCCAGGTGACAGCAGAGACTAGATTGGACAAATGTAAAAGCACATGCAATTTCTACAATCCCTCAGTCGGATGTGAGATATACCATGGTGGGTAGCTTCAGTAATCACATTCGATAGTGTCTACAGCTTACCTGCTGCATGCAAACACTGATCAGCGGCTTCTTACAGATCTGATCTATTATCTGTTCCAAGTTCCTGTAAGGCGCAGAATGTTGTAGATGTGTGATGTTTGGCTGCTGGACCATAGTGAAGAAACAGACGTTTAAACAGAGATAAGTAGCCCTGGAACAATACTTTTTTAATATTTTAGAGCAGACTGAGACTGAAGGGCTTCCGCGCAGCAAAAGCAGCCAAAACCCAACTGATCGGCGACACCGTGTCTTCTAATGAAATGAATACTGGTCAGAATTCATACCATAGTTATCAAACTGCTGTTCTTATACCCAAACTCTTATGTATCATTGACTCAGAAAAGGTTTCCAAGGTTAATTAAGTTATGCTTTAATAGAATCTATCTCTGTGCATGACTGAAGTTTGACAGGCATCTTTTGTGCGGGGCTGACCTTTTTGAACCATGTTCTCACTTTGTACGTTCTGTAGAATGATCATCCATCCCTGAGGTACATTTTATATTCTAGCAAAATGTAGTGTAATCTCTTTAATATAGTGATTTATTTTATTATGATACGATGTGTTATGGATGTTTCTGCATGTTGGAGAGTTGGCTATGTAGAAAATATATCAAATTATCAAACGTATGACTAATAGTTTAGCTCAAAGTCTGTCCATTCTAACGCTGTTTACCGTATTTGTTTTTCCAGTCTGCAAAGATCCACCGTACAAAGTAGAAGAGTCGGGATATGCTGGTTTTATTTTGCCAATAGAAGTCTACTTTAAAAATAAGGTATGGTGCTTTATGAATGATGTTTACTGTGACTCGACTAACGTGTATGATGATGATGACTTGTACCCAAAGAAGTAAACAAATGTTGAAGTACCAATTGGGACTGTAAACTGTAATATAAATATAATACAAACAGAAGATTCATGTAGCATGTTTCAACCTGAGTAAAAATCCAACTTCGCCATAGTTGCGCAACCTCCCAAATCCATTAATGCTGGTTTTAAGAAATGTGTAGCTCTATAAGATTAAATCATCGAGGTGATGTGCTGTGTCACTGATTTGTTGACTTCTGTTTACAGTTATTGATTATTCTATTACATATACAGCAAAGCCTCAGCTCAGCACAACAGTGATACAAATGCTGATATGCCCTGTATGGCCAAACAGTTAATGGCATTGTGTGCGTATGCATTTAAAACCTTCATATACCTATAAACGGTTTGATCGATAAGCTAAGCGTATGCATTATTTAATGTTTCTTTTTTGCTTTTAACAATCCTGTTTTAAAAAAAAAATATTATTCCCACTCATCCAGTTGCACAGAGATAAGGAAATGCACTAAGCGTAACCCTGTTTGAGTATTTCTTAGAGCATTATGGTATAAGTTGGTTTTGTGATGGTTCGAAGATCTATAAAAAAGAATATTTGACCATTAACTACAGCTGATCACCAGCTAAAACATGGCGCTTAGCAAGCAGACATACATAAGCATGTATGTAATTTAATGCATGGTTTCATTTGCCTTTAGTAAGGCAACTAGTGTGTTACAACACCTGGTATTACATCTTCGTAGGGTTAACTGTACTGCCAAGCTGTGGTGTTATAATATTAACTCTTCAACTAGATTAAAATACAACACAGATGTCTATTGGACTACATGGTATGTTTTCTTTGATGAAGGGATGAAGAAGGCATGAGATATGATGTGTGATTTATAAAGGTGTCAATGGTACAATAGCTAGAGGGGTGGACTTGCAATTGCAGAAAAACTGGGGGGGGGGCTTGCATCAAGGTGGACATCTCTGGATATAAAGGTCATTTGAACCTTACGCCAACAAAATGACCTGCCTCATCTGAAGAGACAGCATCACATCTACAACATAAGTATGCTCAATTTTGTTCGGTTATACGTATCCTTTTGCTGCAAGCACATTTAAGATATTGCTAAGACTTATAAATTATCCCCACAGTTCTCAAAGTGCACCTGTCACATATACAATATTTTTCTTTCGAGATGCTTGTCGGGACTGTCTTTAAGCTTTCTGAATTGTTTTGGAGATACTTGTTGTAGTGTGTGTAATGTGTGTCTATAGGGTTGCCTCCTGCTCTGTGACAGCAGGCTGATAGAGGTTTTCTTACGCATTGGTTATAATCTTATTGAAACAAAAGATTGATTTGTGTTGGTATTCATAACTGGCGGTGTTACATTAAATCGCCTGCATTGTTGATGTCTTCTAATCCATTAGGAAGAGCCTAAGAAAGTCCGCTTTGACTACGACTTATTTCTGCACCTTGAAGGTCATCCACCTGTAAACCATCTCCGTTGTGAAAAACTCACTTTTAACAATCCCACAGAGGAGTTCAGGCGGAAATTGCTAAAGGCCGGAGGGGTAAGTGGGCATGTTTCGTGAGAAATAGGTTGGCGTCTTTGAGTCCGCAGGAGAACCCAGTCATCTGTTCTAGGAAAAAAAAAAATGTTAATCCACAAAAGATGACGAGGAAATTTAGACAGCTTTTTAATCTTAATGATTAGCAGTTGTTAAAATGACATATAAGCTGCGTTTCCAGTCTGCGTCTGTAACACTGATGTCACAAGCTCACGCAAAGAATGGCACATTGCAGACCTGGATCTCACTGTCTGCTTCCACAACTTGACCCACCTGCGCTGTGCCATGGTGCATTCTTATATCGAAGCGGTAGTTACACATGCTTTGTGAGAAGAAACCCTGCATGTTCACTATCAGCGGCTGCCTCCTGGTGTCTAGCACAAGCCAGACTGCCAGCGGCACTTACGTGGAGGGTTTCTCCTGGAAGGCGGTGGGGAAACCTGAGTGTAAAAAATCTTGACACAACATATTCTTTAATCTTTTAGATGTGAAGAGTACTTACAAAAGCCCTTTATGTAAATGACATTGTAACACATTGTCATGCCTGCAGTTAAGATAGACCAGACTGAGCAGGGTATTTAGGAAGGAGGGGATTTTATGAAATGTCATTGAGGGGTTTATGGAAATGCAATAAATTGTGCTTTTACTGGGGTATTTAATGCAGGGTTAGGGTGATAAGGAGTGCCTATTGTTTGAGAAAGGACAGGTGAGCAAACAAATCTGGCTTTCTCAGACTAAATGGCCATTCCAAAGTACATAGAACGCCAGGGCATTTTCCATCAGCCTTTTGAGGTTAATGTTTTCCCCACAAAGGAAATGAGCAACCGAACTCCTAGCAGAATACTTCACCTTGTGTGAGCACATTCTAATGAAAGGGGTGATTAATTGGCCTATATTAAGGGACTTTGGGACTCACTGAAAGATTAGCGTGATATAAATCATCAGTGGCCTATAATAAAATAGTGCAGGAGGTAATCTTGTATGTCAGACTGGCTGTCCTTAATACCATTAACCCTGTTTTAATGAACATGCACTTAGACTTAAGCATCATAGTCACATCACATTTACAATTTGTGTCTTTTGACTAAGAAAATATTTTACCGTTTCTGCTACATATACATCTTGGAAATATGAATATTGCAAGCTACATAATTACTATTTTCTGAGGTTCTATCACCAGAAAATATATTCTGCTTTTTCACCTTGTAATAGTGGGATGATTTTAACGCTTTACTGGCTTCAAGCTTAAGTCACTTTGTGGCCAATAGAATGCCAAGCTTGCTAGTGTGAGACGGCATTTGATTAGAAAATATTATTTAAAAAAATGATTTAAATTATAGGTATTCTGCCTACAAATATTCTGCTAGCACCCCTTTTAATAAGACTTGGATGGAGGGATGTTTCAAAACCTAAACTTCAAAGATTAGCAAACACTACCTACTCACTGAGAAGTTTTCCTTAATTTACATATTTCATTAAATTTACCCAATTTTCTATACTAATCTCTGCTTCTCATTTCTGGTGCATTTCTTTACCTACCACAATTAGACCATGGGCTATAAATGAACATAGATGTCTGCCTCCTGTGGTTGGTATTGTATATAGTATTATATGGTTCTGCTTGGTTAATACAAGCTTGGAGCTGTAAACTCATTTAAAAAAAAAGTGTCATATAAATAATATTTATCTTTCCTTGGTTCACAGAACAGTAAAAAATGGTGTAAAAAAATGTAGATTAGATTTCTCAGTATGACAAACGTATACTATAATCTTAATTGGAAACACTGTTCCAGTTTCTAAATAATTGCAGTTGTGTGATACTTGGGTCGTAGGCCAAATAGTGGTCTGTGACATAACATATTAGGCATGGGGTCGTTTTTAAGGAGAACATTAATTTGCTGTGTATTGTGACCATTACCGAGTTTTGACATATTGCAGATGTAAATAGTATTGTGTGCCTGTGCTCGTTTCTTCAGATCATGGTTATGTCAGAGGGATCATCCTTCTCTTCGGGCACTAGCCTTCATCTCCCCAGCCTTCCCAGCAACTCCTTATCATTCTCAGATGCAAAGAAGTGCAAACCATCTCATGGATCCAAGGTAAGTTTGAACATAATCACCAGACATAAGTAAATTTGCTTGAAATTGTTTCAAGTCAAGTGCTCTGGCCATAAGACCACACAGAGACCCCAAATCAGTCAGAAATAAAAGTACACCAGGTGATAGTGTATATGTGTGAAATCTGATGAAGATTTAGAAGGGTCGAAACATAATCACTAATGGAGTTAAACCCGCAAAATTGAGTAATAGTTGTGTTGGGCATTACTTTTCCCCACTTTTTTAGTAAGACACTTGATCATTTTAGAATTATAGTAATGCCTCATTGAAGAAAAGACAATGATATAATCTGACAATACAAACTAGGCTAAATGAACTTATGTATTTACTTTTATTTTAAATAGTGATATCTCAATGCACTTTATAAATTTAGTTTTAACACGCTATAAAGATAACATAATGTTTGATTTGTAATTTTAGATTTAAAGAGCTATATTTTTGCCACTTTAATATAGAACGTACGTAACACGGTTCTTTAAAGAAAAAAAAAATGCCCATATTCTATTCCCATAAGCCATGCTTTTTTTCTACCGCCGTCCTAGTGTTTCCTCCGCTTTATGGTCTTCCTCTTGAACCAAATTAGCTTTTCGATCCAACCTCCAGCCTTGATGTTACGGGGGTTAAGGCAGAGAAGTCAATAAGCTGAGCTTGCATCTGGAATTTACAACTAATTAAAACAATATTTCTTTATGTGCAAGACACCAGAACACGTTGCCTGTCTTCAGTGCATGAAAATGATTAGTACAGCAACAGCTAGTAAACCTGCCAACTATAACAGAAACTGAAAAGTACACAGCAGAAAAACAATATCGTTTTATATCCTCCATTAATTAATAGCACTATATCTAAATGTGTCTGAGGCAACTAGGTTGCTTTGTATTGGAAGATGTAAGAGATGGAGTTATCATGCAGAAGGTTTTCTGGTAGTTCAATGCACTGCATTAAAGATAATGATGCACCTACTCTTCTGAATACTTTGGAAGTAAATGCTGCATTAGAAGCATCAATACCAGTAGCGTTGAAGGCCCCAATCTATCGCAGAAGTAATTCTTTGAAATAGTTTAATTATGCCACAGATTTATTTCTGGGAACAATTGTCTTATGAAGCAGGTACTTTGATTAATGCCCTATAAACTGACATAATGTCCCTTTCAAATCAACCATGCCCCAGCTTCTAGCCATGTTTCATCCAAATTACTTATGTACCCCCCCAGTCCCTGGCCATATCCCCCTGGTCTCCGATGATGTCCCCTCGCCACAGCACACAGTGATCTGTCCACGTTAAGGGTTTCTTGCTCATTTTTCAACAGCCATTTGAAAAATGGAAAAAAGTTTACCGCAACCTCCAGATCTGTATAAACCAGTTTATTTTTTTTTTTTAAGTTTATTGTTTCTCACCCTTGAGACTATTTTAACAATACCTATCCCAGCATGTACTTCTCTTGTTTTGTTTCTTTCTTTCGGCATATGGAGGAATATGTGCTGTATTGTCTCCTAAATTGTATTTGTTGTAGGAAATTGTTATGTTAACATGCATGCCCTGGAATACACACAGCATATTCCAAACGTGTGTGTTGAAAATGTATATACGTTCCCACAGACATGCATTTTGGATTTTCTATCAGTACATATGAATCCACAGGAACAGGATATCAAAAGTGCTTCCTGAACTAATTGTTTTCCTTTCAATTATTAAAACATTCTTGATGCATGCTGCTTAGCAGGGATATTTGTGTAATGCTATATTAGGTATAGTACAATAATTAATATATATATATATATATATATATATATATATATATATGTTTTATAGTATTACATTTTTCTGTGTCATTATTGGGTTAAATACCAGCCTATTTCTCTTAAATGTATCTGCCACAAAAATGTTGTGTATAATCCAAACACTACCCAATTTACTGTAAATACATTTTAACAATGTGTCTGGTTTTTGGGTAAAGGAAAATGAATAGAAGTACATGTATTCCGCATGCTTTTGTGCACTGTGCAAACTGAAGCCTGTTTTGATTTTACAGGACCCCAATAAACTTGTTAGTATTAACACTAGCAGTAACACCAGTAGCAGCAGTGTTGGCTTGTCAAAACCCCACAAGTCTTCAAAGGAGCACAAGGAAAAATCATCAAAGGACTCAAAAGAGCATAGAAGTGCCTTCAAAGAACCTTCCAGGGAACATACCAAATCTTCCAAAGATTCCTCCAAAAAACCCAAAGAAAACAAACCACTAAAAGATGAAAAAATTGTCCCTAAAATGGTCTTTAAGGAACCTAAGCCCATGTCTAAAGAGTCCAGGTGTGAGAACAATAATATTCTTACGGTATCGAGTGGACACCAGCAAGAGAAAAAACTGTCTAGCAAGAGACCACCACACATAGACTCCGAGGATCCGCTCTCCAGCAAAAAGAGGAAAAGCAGCTCAGACTCATCACTTAAAGGTTTTTCTAATTCTTCACTGCTGACACTATCTTCTGAAAAAAAACCCCTAAAAGACAAATCTCAACCTAAACCTGGAAAGGTAAAAGTTGAGAGTGAAGTCCTAGATAAGAAGAAAGTTTCCTTACCCCCTTTTGAGGACATTGTGGATCCCAATGACACAGATATAGAAGATAACATGTCGTCCAAATCGGAGGTATTTCAAGTTATTTTGCTTATTTTGGTATATTGTCAATTCTAGAGGTTTGAGGGCTTTTGAAAGGTTTGTTTTCATCACATCTGCTCAGATTTACAGCATTTTGATGTTACTGAGATATGTTTGAGCATGGAACTTCTGGATTTAGGGATTTTATCAGAACAGGCATGGGTTTTCAGCTTTGAACCTATCATCAAATACAAATTTTGTTACCAGCTGTTTTCTCTTTATTCCATATTTGTTATAAATGAAATAGAACTAGAGTCATTCTTCGAGCATCTGCTTTATCATTATAAGAGCTCATCTGTGGGTGATGCTAAGATTTCCTTTATGCATTTCGCTCTGCATGCTAGATTTTCAAGTTTCTTACTCTGTCTTCCCACCAATGTTTTTATGGTGTTTTTGATTTATTTATGTTCACACAGCAAATATTATCGCTTTAGCCAATGTCCTCAGGCTTGGTCCTGGTCATTCCCCTCTTCTGTGTCCATAAATGCCCTTCAGTCCTTCCAGTAAAAGATACAGAAAAGTGCAGTACGTAACCACTTATTCATAACTATGAGGCAGCGGACAGTTACATTGTGCATACTGTAATATTGTGAGCAGCTTTCCCTTTTCTGGCACTCTTAACCATATACTATAATGCAGTACAAGGGCTCAGAAGCAGACCATGGATGTCTATTGAGTGGAAGCTCATGCTAGAGCCGAGTATGGTTTGTGCATTTTCGTTGGTGTAACAAAGAAATAAGAAGCAGGCTATATATACTTGCCAGGTAATATCCTTCTGCAAAGCATTTTGGTCATTTGGAAAGCTGTGAAAGTACTCAACAACTAGATTTCCAGTGCAACCTTTACCGTTTCTAAAGTTCATGACTTATTAGATGCCTTTTTGTATGTGTAGAAATCAGAGTGATTCAAGATATGAATTGATTTGTGATTGGTACTGCCAGGATGGTTGTGCAGGTCACCATCAGACGGTTTGGGGCCTCATCCCCAGTTGAACACACACACACTTTTCTCTCCTCATCTTTTATGGTGGCAAAAACAGCACAGGCAGGTGGTTTCATGCCAAAGATGGCACAGACAAGCTGGTAAAGAGGGGACTGGGGTGCATTACAACTTTTTTCTGGAATGCACCTTAACTTATCTTATTTGCAGCATTTCTCAACCACCTTGTTGCCATTCTTGTATCACGTCCAAAAATAACGTCCAGTCCCAGCACGCAGACGTCATGGAGACAGTGAGGGCCCCTCCTCCAGCCCCCTTAGTGGTCCCATAGTACTGGATTTTTTTTTTTCGGAGGGAGAATTTCTCTCTCTCTCTGAGTTGGCCTCCTGGACAGCTGGGCTCCTTACAGCTGTAATAGTTGTACGACCCTGATGGCTGATGGCTGATGCTCTGGTTGTGTAAGGTTTTCTTTCTGCTTAGGCGTCTAACTACAATGGGTAGTCATTCTAGGTCATCTCTGCAGGGCTGTGGCGTGAACAGTAGTAAATCGTGTACTCACAGCCCAGATATGAAATAAACTTGACTTATACACGTGTAGCATTAGTGTAGGGGATGAGTAGATTTACATAAATACATTTATTGCCCCAGGAAACATTCAGTATATATTTCTCCCAGCCCTGCATTATGTAATGTTACCGATTTTTAAAAGAACCTCAACTTCCTAAACCACAATTTTATGGAAGATACTTTTAGTTGTTTTTTTTTTCTACGACCAAGAACCTTTCATATGTTTCCAATAGTCACATAGATACACTTACTGAAACAATCCAAGCGGAGAGCCCGCTCTGTTTGCTTTTATTTGAGACAAGTGTACTTGATTTTCTGTTTGAAAAAGACCTTTTCTGAGATCCACGACCTGGTGAAATAAAAGAATCTCTTTGCCAATATTTGGATTGTGGAAACGAATTCTTAGCTGTGGTTGACACATGATGAATAATGATGATGTGGTTAAATATATAAAGTGTCCCATCTTGGATATTATAACAAGTATGCTGTCAGTGAACGTATTTCGTGGAACTAACGAGATTTCTGTTACGGACATTTGCATGGATGTTTGTTTTGTTGGCTTGAAATACGGTATGTTTGAGTAAATGTTTACATGCTTATGTTCCTACATAGGTATGTTAGAGAAGTGTCATTTGCAAATGTCATAGTGTTTGAGTCTCACATTAATAATAACCATGTACACGTTTGTAGCTATATGTGGGGGATACAATTCTTGTATGGGTTATAGTGGATGTGTTGTTTTTTTTTCAGAGAGCAATCGTTTTGTGTTGATATTCGTTATATTCGGATACTAATCTCGAATGAATTGCCCCTAGAGACACACTTGTCCATTTTCTTAATTTTTCATACGAAGTTACTATGGCTATGAGGACAACAAAAACAAGCAACTGGGCACGTTGATTCAGGGCCTCAGGGATCTTTTCTTCGCTAGTTAGCTGTGCTTTATAAAGCACTATTCTAAGTTGTTAAGAAGTGATTTGTATGTGAAATTGTTAAATATTTTATTGTTCTTTTCACGTAGTGCAGTCACAGTATCTTTTGGTGCAAGGTTGGTTTTAGCTTTTTCAATAGTACGTTGATGCCTGTAGGAGTGGGAGAATGGAACCATTTCTTCCCTTTAGTGTCTGAGTAAGAGCTTTACCTAGAATTGTAATAGAATTTCTTATTACTTAGGTTTTTTTTTTTGCCATAAGCTATCACATTTACTTGCACTTTGTGAATGACGTTGTGTGTGTATAAATATAAACTAGGCAAGGGCAGCTTATCTACCAATAATAATTATAACTACATTCTGAAAGGTGCAGAGCATGTGAAAAATTGATAAGATAAACATGGCTTTTATGGTGCCCATTTTCAATATATAGAGATCTGTTGCTCTCCAAATGCAATTCCATCATTCCCTAGAGATGTTATTTAACCCAATAATAAGTCATATAGGAAAACCATCTGCAGAAAATCAATAGTCACTGAGGACGCATGAAATTCCTCGGCATAACTGAATGTTCTGTTTACGACTGGAGGCCTTTCCTGTGTCTGCTTCTGATCTGAAGAGACGGTATGAGCGTTCCTAACCTCACAGTGTAGGTCTTATGAGACTGTTTTAACTGTCATTCTATTCAATGGGCACTCCAGGGTCCCAGCAAGCCCTCTAAACAAGTAATTAAACTAATCAAACCCTTACCTTAGGGAGAAAATGCAGATTGGTTCAGATGATTCTCGACACTAATTGGCCGCTCAAACTTCTTGCACATGTACACAGGGGTTTTAACAGACCCCCGTAGTGTTAACCGAGCCAGCACTTGAGCTGACTTGCAGAACGGATATCATGTGCATGGAGAATTGGGGGGGGTTGCAGCAGCCAAGTGCAAATGGGGGGCTTCTTATGAATCTCCCGATGTATTTTCAAGAGATAGGTCACATACATTTAAAGGGACCGCTCAGCTATCATATGTCCTAAAGGGCATATTTATCAATAAAGAACATATGATGGCTGGAATGTCCCTTTAACAGTGTGTCTGTTATAGTAACATAGTAACATAGTTCATAAGGTTGAAAAAAGTCCATCAAGTTCAACCTATATACATATTGTGTCCCTACTGTGTTGATCCAGAGGAAGGCAAAAAACCCTTATGAAGCAGATGCCGATTGCCCCATACCAGGGGGAAAATTCCTTCCCGACTCCAAATATGGCAATCAGAATAAATCCCTGGATCAACGTTCTGTCCCTATTAATCTAATATCCATAATTTGTAATATTATTGCTTTCAAGAAACACGTCCAGGCTCCTTTTGAATTCTTTTATTGAGTTTACCATTACCACTTCTTCTCTAATCTCACCGCTCTTACTGTAAAGAACCCCCGTCTGTGCTGGTATAGAAACCTTCTTTCCTCCAGCCGTAGAGCATGTCCCCTTGTTATAGATACAGTCCTGGGTATAAATAGGTCCTGGGAGTGATCTCTGTACTGCCCCTTATATATTTATACATAGTTATTAAGTCCCCCCTAAAATGTCTTTTTCCAAACTAAATAACCCTAATTCTGATAATCTTTCTGGGTACTGTAGTCCTCCCATTCCCCTTATTACTCTGGTTGCCCGTCTTTGAACCCTCTCCAGCTCCACTATATCTTTCTTGTACACTGGTGCCCAGTACAGTACACAGTATTCCATGTGTGGTCTGACTAGTGACTTGTACAATGGTAGAATTATTTCCTTGTCGTGGGCATCCATGCCCCTTTTAATGCACCCCATGATTTTATTTGCCTTAGCAGCAGCTGCCCGACACTGGTCGCTACAGGTAAATTTACTGTTAACTAAAACTCCTAAGTCCTTTTCCATGTCAGTCGTCCCCAGTGTTTTCCCATTTAATACATATTCCCAGCCTGGATTTTTCTTTCCCATGTGCATAACCTTACATTTATCTGTGTTGAACCTCATCTGCCACATCCCAGCCCAAGCCTCCAACCTATGCAGATCCATTTGTAATCGTGCACTGTCCTCTATTGTGTTAACCACGTTACAGAGCTTAGTATCGTCTGCAAAGATTGATACTTTACTATACAATCCCTCTACAAGGTCATTAATAAATATATTAAAAAGAATAGGACCCAAAACTGACCCCTGTGGTACCCCACTATTAACAGTCACCCACTCAGAGAATGTAGCATTAATAACCACCCTCTGTTTCCTATCACTGAGCCAGTTACTTACCCACATGCACACATTCTCCCCCAGCCCAAGCATTCTCATTTTATGTACCAGCCTTTTATGTGGCACCGTATCAAACGCTTTGGAAAAATCAAGATATACGACATCCAGCGATTCACCCCGATCCAGTCTTGAGCTCACCTCCTCATAAAAGCTGATCAGGTTAGTTTGACAGGACCGATCCCTTGTAAACCCATGCTGATATGGAAGCATACATTTATTTTCATTGAGATTCTCCAAAATAGCATCTCTTATGCACATGTACCGATGCATACAGCTCCATCTTTATAGTCTATGCCATAAAGAGTTGTTTCCACTATATATGAGCCTATAGTGAAGCGTCTCCAGTGCACTGTACATTGGTTTTCAGTATTCTTCTTGGCTACAGCCTTGGGGGATAGACTGTATAGTGTGGGCATTCGCTTGCTTTCTGTATACAATACACAGAAGAGTCTGGTTTACCTCCTGTCACCGCAACCACTTTAGCGTAAATCTTACCAGCAGTACATTGTTCAAAGAAATTACACTAAAATGCCTGTAGAATGGGCTCTCGCTGATCATTTTATAGGCGCTCGGATTAAGGCCCATTTTAAAGGTGGCCCATTAGTACCTTTTTTAGAGTTCCCCGTAAAATGGCACTTTGCATCTGGCAAAAGAGACTTATTAATTTGGCTTAAGATGAAATGTGCAGAAATCTTTTTGAATCCCTCAGTGGTCTTGTAAAACCTTCAAGAATTTTTAAAGCCACAAATCCCACTGCTTAACTAGGGCAGGCAGCCAAAGTAAGATCCTATCAGATAATGTTCTCTCTCTTTCAAAACGTAATCATAATGCCATACAAATCTTAATGATGTGATGTTTTGAAACAAGTAATGGTTTATAGCGTAGCACCTCCCCACCCCCCCCCCGGACTGGAATCATTGGTGCATACATGCGAATCCCCCCCCCCGTTTGCAATGTATGAGTAGATATTGTATGGGACCGTGCATATGCACATTTCTTTTTATTGACTATAATACATCTCTGTTGTTCTAAAAATAATAATAATAATAAAATCTACCATGTCTGTTTTATTCCAAATGTCAATTGTCATTGCCACTAACATTCCAATATTACCCTGATTGTAGTGAGCAGTGTTTCCTTTAATAGGACAACCTTTATATTTTTAATTCATTGTTTCAAATGAATTTTACCTTAAATATAAGAATGCTTAATTTACTCTATTACTAATTTATTTGAATTTTGTTTTAGTATTTAATGTTGCACAACACTTTCTGTTTATTTTGTATTTGTTACGAAGAAAAAAGCTTCGAGGGAGGTTTTAAGAGCCACTGAATAATACCTCCACGTCTACTTTGTTCTCAGTGGAAAAAGGAAATATATATTTTCCTTCTCCGAGTGAATTTAATTTGCCTTGGCAACGTCCTCTTAAGAGTAGATAAAATTCTGCAAGTAAAACATAAAATACACAGCCAAGTCAAACAAAATCCTAAACATGACGGCTGGACTTGATTTATTCCTACGCAACAGAACCTTATGTGACTTTTTTTCTTTGTGAGTTTAATGAAATATTGTTTAAAAAAATCCACTACAGATATTGTCATTAATGCAGTTTTTTAATGGAATTATTTTACAAGACCCTGGTGTATCTAACTTAATTTACAAGCATAAATATGTCTAGGTTGCCCAGCATGGCTCGTTAACAGGCTCAATGTGTCAAGAACTCTGTGGTATAGATGCTATGTTTTCACCCTGGTGCACACAAAGAGAACAAGCGACCATGCCACGTTTTGTGTCTTGGAGGGCTAAAAATGAGATCCATATCATTATCCAGGATGAGGGTAAAAAAAATGTTTGATTTATTGAAAACTCCGTTTGACTAATGGCTTGTTCCTCCGAAGCATGTATTGATGTCCTGGTGTATTCTGTGAGCACCAAGACCATACCTGCTGTCTAAGCGGGAATAATGGGCAGTCCTTATTGCTGCAGAAGAACGTCACCAGACTGCAGGAAACTTGACAGTGCCCTTGCATGTGGTTATGTATATTAGAAAGGATTAAGGCACACAGCTGTCAACATTCAGGTTGGGCATGATTGCAGAAGGAAACTGTCACCCTGCTCAGCAATTACGTACTCTATAAATTATACATCCTTTCCATACCTCACTTCCTTCTCTGTCTTTCTCTTTGAAACCCTTTGCTTGAAGAGCTCTATTCTTGTCTGCCTCATTAGGACAGAACACTGAGAGAAGATGAGAGGCAGCTTTTCCTCCTGTAAGTATCTGCGATGCCGCAGTGACATGGCAGGAGTCTTCTGTAACTAGGGGAGCATGTTCTTCAGAAATGATTTGGTGTGGTGGCACCCACTTTCTAAGTGCACACTTGTTGGGCTTAATACCCAATACACTGCAGTTTTTCTTCACGAGTGTACGTGTGCAATAAATTGTCATTTTTGTAGTAACGGTCCGTAAAAATAAATTTTGGCCTTATATGCCAGTTTTTGTATCATTCGAGGGCGGCACAATACAAATGAAGGCTAGTGCCAGCAGTACTGACTGTGATCCTTGTCATGCGTGCCCAAGGTCACACAAATGATGGGCCTTTCCAGTCTGATGTAAGACTGGTAGCTACGTCATCACAGAATGAGCAGAGCCCTTCATAACTTAAAGGGCACAATGGTCAATTGTTATCATTATGCCCCTTTCAACATAATAGAATAAAAAGTGGAACAAGAAGTCCCAATGAAGGTTGAGTGAATGCAAGGATTTAGGTGTGGATCCAGTAGACTATACAGAGTAACAAAAAATGAGGTCAAGGTACTTGACAAGTTTATAAACAACATAACCTCTGGTATGTTGGGTTAACCAGCTAGCTTGTCGTATGTTTTGAGAAGTTGCATTACGTGGTGCTTTTTGTCTAAGAGACTATGATTTTGTTTGCTTGGAATTAGTTTGGGCTTATGTGTTTGGAGGATAATGGAGCAGTCAGGCATTCCAGCTGGCCTTATGTTTCTTATCTGCCTGAATATCTGTCTCCTCCTAAATCATTCAAAAGACACCAAAGCCCTTACTTCCCCTGGAGGCTTCAGTAAGGCACTATGCTCCATGCCGCAGTAAACTATAGGATTTGGTGTGTGTCTGAAGGGTTGACGTGAAGAGTAATAGCTTCTCAATAATAGTTCATGTGAATGCAACTAAACTCTTAAACGAAATGGTGTGCATCATTGCCAATACTAGTGCTCAGTGTTTTGGGCTGCAGCTGGAGATCTTCATGAGCTTACTGGTTGCATCATAGCAACATCTCTATGAGATCTCTGATTACTTCTATACATTGCTAGCACCAAGTGAAACCGCTGTTTAACAGTAAGGCTATTATGCTGTTTGCCACTAAATACTGGCAGCTATATGTTTACATGAAAGAAATAACATGATCACAGAAAATGAGGTATAAATATTTTGTTAGGTTTACTGCTGCTCCAAAATGCTGCTAAAAGTAGATAGGGCCAGTGTTAGCACCAGGTGTCCCAGGATGTTTCAAGGGTCACCAGAATCTGAGGGGTGCCGAGCACTGGTGTAATCTTCCCAGGGAGTGAGGTCCAAAGTGGTAGCAGACCTTTCATGGGGACCCCAATTCCCATGCCTCTCTTTCCTCCCCTGGTGTGTAGGAGCTCAGTATTTCCTTTGTGCGAGTGTATTAGAGTCTTCTACAGCAAGGAAATTCACAGTTTTGTTAAGATAAAATTTTATCATTTGGTGTACGTGTGTTAAATTCAGAGCTTCTTCCTGCCACCACTGTAACAACCAATACAGCAGGAGATGGTATAGTGGAGATAGGGAGTCCGAGGTTCGGTTCACTTCCAAGCTCTTTATATGGAAATAATGTTTTGGCATCCTACTGTTCACTGTCTGAGGCCAATTCTGCCCGATAGACTTCACATTCCAGTCACAACTGCCTTATCTTTTTGTATTGCTCCCTTAAGTGTTTTTTGTTTGACAATTAAACAGAGTATGTAAAGTTGTTTGGTTAAATTGCAGTATCTTCTAATGGAACAGAACAAGAGGGCATGATTAAAGTCAAAGGGTGGAAGACACACTGTGTGTGTGTATGTATATACTTCATATGTATATATACTGATCAGCCATAACTAATATTGTGCAGGTCCCCCTTTTTCCGCCAAAACAGTCCTGACCCGTAGAGGCATGGACTCTACTACTCCTCTGAAGGTATGCTGTGGTATCTGGCACCAGCTTTAAGTCCAGTAAGTTGCGAGGTGGGGCCTCCAGGGATCGGACTTGCTTGTCGAGCATATCCCACAGATGCTTGATTGGATTGAGATCTGGTGAATTTGGAGGCCAAGTCAACACCTTGAACTCGTTGTGTTCCTCAAACCATTCCTGAACCATTTTTGCTTTGTGGCAGGATGCATTATCCTGTTGAAAGAGGCCAATGCCATCAGGGAATACCATGTCCATGAAAGGGTGTACATGGTCTGCAACAATGCTTAGGTAGGTGGTACATGTGAAAGTAGCATCCGCATGAATGGCAGGACCCAAGGTTTCCTACCAGAACATTGGCCAAAGCATCACACTGCTTCCGCCGGCTTGCCTTCTTCCCGTAGTGCATCCTGGAGCCATGTGTTTTCCAGGTAACCAACACACCCACCCGGCCAGTCACATCATGTAGTTCATCAGACCAGGCCACCTTCTAACATTGCTCCGTGGTCCAGTTCTTATGCTCACCTGTCCATTGTAGGTGCTTTTTGGTGGTGGAGTAAGCATGGGCACCCTCACTAGTCTCACACAGCCCCATACGCAACAAACTGTGATGCACTGTGTGTTCTGACACCTTTCTATCAGAACCAGCATTAACTGTCCATGACTGTGTCGGCGGTCCGCTGCTTTTGCTTCCTTGGACCGCTTTTAAAGGCACTGACCACTGTAAACAGGGAGCACCACACAAGAGCTGCATTTTTGGAGATGCCCTGACCCAGTCAGCTACCCATCACTGACTGGCCCTTGTCAAAGTCGCTCAGATCCATCAACGTTGAGGATGAAACGTTCACTTGCTGCCTAATATATCCCACCCACTGATAACAAGATTATCAGTGTTATTCACTTCATCTGTCAGATATATACGTATATATATATATAATTATATTCTCTAGAGAGCTAGCCAGCTTTAAAACATGTCATTACAGAGTGCCATTGTTCTGTGCATGTTTCTGTACGGTTATAGTTATGTGTCAGACATTTATAAGTCTAGCTAAAGTGATTATTATAAATCACACAGCATATCATTTAGCAGTTATGATTATCCTTAAATAACATTACATTCCTTTAATACTTTCAGATTTATGTGATTGTGCTAAACATTAATTTTAAAGTAAAAAGTATTGTCTGGGTGAGAAGGGGCAGATCTCTTTGTTCATATCATAGTGATTTGTTGGCTTCTGCCCTGAGAGCACTGAGCTTTTTTGACATGTGTGCCTTGGTGTAGATGTTTACCAAGTCATCCCTACTTTCAATCCTACAAAAACCTGGGGAACTTTCTAAATGGGCTGCCCGCGAGACACTTGAAATATTCGCTCTTTCATAGCCCACCATGAGCATTCCATGTAGTGACTCTCCAAATGTGCTACACAAATAGCTCTAATACAGGTTCTTATTGAAACCTTGACTTTGTCCGTGAGTCTTATATATGATCACAAGCAGGGTAGAAAAGGAAGAAGTCCGTTCCAGACTGTGTGACCCTGCCAATCTGCCCCTTCTCCCTGAGACCCTGGGATTGGGGCAAAAACCTTGAGATTTAGGGGCAAACCCTGAGAGTTCCCGGGTATGATAATTTCCCATTATGTCCTGCTCAATCTCTGCCGCTGCCGTGCTCGGAGACGCTGGTATTTGTGCCCAGGGTAAGTTCAGCCCCAAGTCCAGCGGCTGCCTGATGACGCAGGTGCAGTTACACATTCCTTTTTTTTGGTCACATAGCATGCAGCAGGAATCTCCAAGATTTTTAATGGTATTACATCACAAATATCTTTACTATCATGAAAATGTGTCAAATATATTCACACTCTTCATTTCTTTCTATACTCTGTTGATGAATGCATTATGTTTTTCAGTGGCAGGTCCTCTATGATGCATCGTGAAGCCATGATAGCCGTAGTAGTAGTAGTAGTAGTAGTAGTAGTAGTTTTAGCACCCATATGGTTGTCTGATTTACAAGTTATAATTAAAAGCGTCATATTCCGAGCCAATTCTCTAATGATCGAGAATAATGTGATGTGCATCTGCAGCCAAATACCCAGATTGTGCCAAACGCTGGACATATAAACATTACACTGTCTGTTGTTTGTTAGACATGACGATATTAATCTGTTCTACTGAGTTTTTTTTAGATTGTATTCCCTATAACCTCTGCCGAGTCTGTGATTTAAGATCAGGCTTCTGCAAAATCCTACTTTTGTCAGGTTACAGGCATTCCAAACCCTGGCATCATTTTTCCTTTTTTTGTGGAAGGCATTGCACTTTAGTCGTATTTCTGTCATTTTGTAAAACTTCTATAAAATGCCTTGGACATTAAGCTAGGAGGGGACATGTGCCAATGACTGTTCTCTAACAATCTGTGGAAAGTAGGGGTGCGGGGCAGGGCATATTCTGTTACAGACTAGGAATCTTTCTAATTGTGAGAAAAGGCGGTGCGAGGCTGTAAATCTGCCCGCTCATTATAAGCTGCAACAATGGATTGTTTTACAGAAAGAAGCCACTGCTAGGCCAGTGGAAGCCATGTGCTGAGGGATGCTGCTTAGATCAGAAGTCTGTGCAGCTTCCAGGGTTACTCACAAACTCCAGGATTCCGCTGGATTTACTGGCTCTGTAATCCTCATAAAAAAGTTGATAACAGAACCACGCAAACAGCGTCTTTGCTTTGCTTTGTTCTGTCTATAATTAGCAGCTGCTAGCATTTCAGATTACCCTGATCTGTGGCATATTCTGGGGTAGTGCGCCAGCTCCGGGAGACAGCAGCCCCTCTGCTACCAGCATATGAGGCAGATCCTCCTACTGGGCGATCAGGCTCCGCAGCCTTAATAGGTGGAGTGCGGAGATATAACGTCATGTCCCTGTGCTCAGCAGTAAGGGAGAACCCTTCTAGACAAAGTTTACAATTAACAGGTCCATATAATTTATATTAAAGCTGTTAACTAAAACACAGATCTGACTTAACCCATCCCACTCTCGTACTATGCTATCATAAATACCGGTGGCTATAGTGATGGCATAGAGCATCATACATTGAGTAGCAATGTGTGCGCGCGCGCACACACACACACACACCGCTATGCACCCTCCTTGTATCAAGTGTAAATGTGACACTTACTATAAAGGTGCTGATTAGCTCATGCAACAGGCAGCCTAATATGGCTGCATGCTACTATGCCATGAATAGTAAAAAAAAAAATGCTTGCCTGCGTGTTAAATACTGATCTTAGATAAGTTGGCTGGCAGGCACAAAAAAAGTCTGATCACAATTATCATACAGGGATCAGGCTTCTGCCACAAGTGCCCCCACGTGTCAGTGCCCCCCCAAATTAACACATCTAATTTTAAAAGACATAAACACACATTTTTATTTCCTACAAAAAGTACATGTGCTTTTGTGAACTACAATCATCCTCAGCAAGACGATGATGATGATAGGAGTTGTAGTTCAGAAAAGCAGGTGCACCAGAAGTGCAAATATGTAGCAACGTTTTGTCAAGTGTGCATTTTCTTCTGTAATGTGTTTGTTTACTAAATTAATAGTGTTTATACACCTACCCTGCTACATGGTCTCTAGTGTTATGTCATGCAGCCGGTAACATCCTGTAAACTATCCACGTGGATTGTTTCCGTAATATAGAGACGCAGCCGTCTACTGTACAGAAACTCATGCTTTTATTGGGTAATTTGAGCAGGTGGGCTGTTCACTGTCAATGTTACAAACTAGCATACTAGCTGTAAAAAGTGCACGGCTTCTAAACAGCAGCGTAAACCTTGTAATATTGAATATTAATTGCCAGAAATAGGAAAATTCTTGTGCTGTCTCTCTCTCCCTCCTCTCTCTCTCATGTATATATTTCACCAAATCATTACAATAGGTGTCTTTTTCAACTCGACTGGTTTGGTGACCATTATCATAGAAAAATCGTGTTTAAACCGTGCCTTTTTTCTACTGAATTCTTTTTTTTTATGTATTACCGTACTCATAATAAATGTTGGACTATACAGCTAAAACCTGTATCAAAGTGTTCTTTATACCTGTCCTTGTTAGTTTGTGGTGATACACTAAAAATGAAAAAGTGGAACCAAGGTTAAATGACCATATGGTAAAAGTGTGGGAAAAGCTCAATTCACTAGTACCCATTTTTGTATGTAACTGTACATGACGTGTATTTAGTTGGTCTCATATTACTCCTCATATTACATCATTGACAGAAGGCATATGGGGATCTATACTTGATCTTTCTGGAGGATCTAGGTAGTCTTTCTATTGCATGCCTGACAGTGTGCCTTAACTGTAATCCTTAAAGACCAGGTAGTTCAGGTGGTTTTATATCTGTTTTTCATAAGAATTTAGCTGATTAAGATTCTGAGTTATCCAGGGTCACTAAGGCAGGGATAGCATCTACTGGAGGACCAAGTCATATTCTCATTAGCGCACTGGGCATACATGTTGTTCCTCTGCAGACTCTGTTCATGGCTCCAGTTTGGAATTAAATTCACATGTTTTATGTTGCTATCAGTGTGGTATATATCTGATGTGCAGGGATTTGCAGTTGTAGTTCTGACCATCCTGTGACATACAGTTGTATAGTTTTACATATCAGGGTATAATAACAATCATCTGTTTCTTAGCAGATCTAAAAATTAGGCAAATACAACCTCAGATGAATGACAACACATATTACTTATTCATTCAACAAAAATAAAGCCAGAATGGTGAATATCTGGACTTTGACTTGGCCATTGCAACACCTTGATCCTTTTTCAGCCATTCTGTTGTAGATTTGCTATTGTGCTTGTGATCATTGTCCTGTTGCATTATCAAATTTTCGCCAAGCTATCGGACAGAGGCCTCATATTTGACTATAGAATATTTTGGCCTGCAGAGGAGTTTGTGGTCGACTCAGTGACTGCAAGGTTCTCATGTCCTGTAGCTGCAAAACAAGCCCAAATCATCACCCCTCTACCACGGTGCTTGTGTTCATCAAACGTTGGGCTGTGCATTATGGCCATCTTCACTTTGGTCTTGTCTGTCCAAAGGACATAATTTTTGTGGTTTGTTCAGATGCAACTTTGCAAACCTAAGCTGTGCTGTCTTTTTAGAGAGAATAGGCTTTCTCCTGGGAACCCTTCTAAACAAACCATATTGCTTCTGTCTTTTTCTAATTGTACTGTCATGAACTTTTACATTTAACATGTTAACTGAGGCCTGTAGAGTATGAGATGTAACTCTTGGTTTTTTTGTAATTTCTCTGAGCATTGCACGGTCTGACCTTGGGGTGAATTTGTTGGGAAGTCCACTCCTGGAAAGACTGGCAACTTGAATGTTTTCCACTTTTGAATAATCTTTCTCACTGTAGAATGATGTACTTTGATGTAAATTGTTTGGAAATGGGCTTATACATCTTCCCAGATTGATGGGCAGCAACAATTGCTTCTCTATGATCATTGCTAATGTATTTCCTCCTCAGCATTGTGTTGGCACACACCTGAATGCTCCAGACGTTTATAGAACTTGCTGATGATCAATTTATTAAAGGCATTTGATTACCTGCACCTGTCTGCTACTTAGCATCTTAAGTCCTATGGAAGCAGTAACAGTGTACTTAGTTTTTCACACATGGCTTCTCCATTTTGGCTTTATTTTTGTTGAATAAATCATGACATTGAGTAATGTCATGTGTTGTTGTTCATCTGAGGTTGTATGTACCTAATTTTTAGACCCGCTAAGGAACAGACTATTTTGTCCTGATATGTAAAACCATAGAATTTAAAGAGGGCGTACTTTCTTTTTCACACAACTTTATATAGTTGTCCAAATGAGATTGTTCGTGATTATTTGTTGACGTTTGCTACATATCCCTGAGGCTGCTGCAAGGCACGTTCTATGTAACCTGACCATTCTCTTTGCATTTAATAAGAAACTATATTATGCGGCTGCAGATACATGGTGTGTGCCTCATGAACGAGAGCTGCAGATTGGCTTCACATGGCTAGAGACTACCAGTGGTGATGATGGGGGGGCATTTTTTTCTTCAAAACTACATTGAATTATATTCATTATTTTAGACTGATAGTTAAAACTTTTGTCATTTTCTGATTTCTTCTGTTTGCGTAAGCTAATTTATATTTGGTTTTGAGGTATCTAATAGTGAAAGGTACTGTATTGATTTTATGTAATCTGCGGAGCCCTACAGAGTGATATAAAAGATTGTAGTCACACAAGCAGACTATATCATATGCTAATCCTCTGTGTCTGTGTACAGGAAGACTTTACTCTTGTCCATATGTATTAGTGATGATTTTTAAGCACCAGGAGTTCTAGTATTTAGTTTTCAATCCTTGTCAGTCTCAAAGTGAGAAAACATATCTTTGATTATGTATCTTAAGTGTTACAAAACTTTTTTTAGCTTTATATACTTTTTATATTTCATTTGTCTTGTTCTTTGCTTCACAGTCAGGTCAGCCAAGTCCTGCCAGTTCGAGCTCGAGCTCAAGTTCCAGCTTGGCACCACCTCATAACCACAGACAAGGTATTAAACTAATAAAGTAACAATGCTGGCTTTACCA
Organism: Spea bombifrons; assembly: GCF_027358695.1. Lineage (NCBI taxonomy): Eukaryota > Metazoa > Chordata > Amphibia > Anura > Pelobatidae > Spea > Spea bombifrons. The sequence goes on from NC_071087.1 coordinate 91,295,960, forward strand.
AAGCACTGAATGAAATGTGTACAGAAAGCAGAGGCCACATCCCTTGTTGTGTTTCTCAGCTTTATTATTTACCTGAAACTGCACATTCACAAGTTTAAGATTATATGCCTATTTAATAGAAAAGCATCTGAGTGTAAATGTATATTGCAGACTTCAGAGCTCAATGGGAAACGGTAGCTGAAAAACAAATTTGTCATGGCTAAAGGTGATATAGAGATTATTATCTGTAGGAGATGGTGAGTCGAGGGAACATTTATGGAGGGAATTTGCAAACACTGGCATAGAATACCACAGATGAACCTAATTTTGCTTATATATATTAATAATGCAAGCATGTAAAGAATTTTAGAAGTAACTAGGCAATCCATAGAATGTTTGTAGGTAGATATGTCAGCAGTATATAAACAAAATTGAGAGAGTTCATTGCTTAAAACAGTAAATGTTATGTCATTAAAGAAGAGTTTGCTACTGGTGAATCATCTAACCTCAATATATATATATATATATATATATATATATATATATATATATATATATATATATATATATATATATATATATATATATATATATATAGTTTTGTAAATTTGTATTTCTTTTACATCGTAAATTGTATGTTGTTTGGCGAACAGGTCCAGTTAAGGACCGGTTATATGCTGTTTATCGCATAAAGCACTGCCTGCCGTTTATGTAAGCACTTGGTGAAGGTGTTCTGAGAAGTACGGAAGGCACAGTAGTGTAGTTTTGCTGCACCAATCCAGCTCCCATTAGGAGTTAGGGAAACTACTTGCTTGACCAGAATTTGACCTTGAACTCAAAGGAGTATGCTAAAAACTAAATAGATCAAAAACAGGCAAACAAAAGCACCCTGCTTCAAATAAAGCCTGCAATCAAATTGATTTGTTATAGCACCCCCTTTATTTTATCCTCCGTCCCGAGCTTAACCCAAATACCTTAGTTCTCTGTACATCCATTTTTTCGCAATGACTGTTCTGTGTACTACTTTTAATTTTCTTGCTTTATATCTAATTTACATTACGGAAGCAAATCTCATGCAGCAGCCCCTTAACCCTTATTGTATTTCAAATATTGGGCTCTTAGATGTTGGATATAGATTTATGTTTGTGTCTCAATCTCCCAAAACCTTAACATAAATTAGTAGTAAGAAAAAAAAAACACCAAACAATGTTGAGGTAATACCTTAATATTTTTAACATTCACTAATTTGATATCCCAACATGCAAACTAGGGTTCCTTGTATGGCCTGAAACCATCAGTTTAGCACATTTTTTATCCAATCATATCTTTTTTTATTCCTAAAATATGATTTGTTATTTGACTAACTAAACTTTTACAATTGACAACAAAGAAGGGGTCCAGCACACCTGCCTCAGCAGACCTTGATTAAACCAATAGCCATTCATTTTAAATAAACTTATACGTCCATTCCAACTAGAAACCTCTGCCTTTAAATCACAATGAATGATGTGTCAGACAGCAAACACAATGATTTTCTTGATCCAGTGTACTAACTTGCATAGGTTTCTTTATGTCTTGTCCAGGCAGCCTTAGGTCCATAATGAAAGACTTGCATTCTGATGAGAATGACGACGAATCTGATGATGCAGAGGATAACGATTCTGAGAACGAGAGGACGATCCATATGCATGGAGGAAGCCGGGCTCGCAGGTATATACTGTATAATCCATCTTAAAACAGAAGTTCATTTAACACACACTGAAGAGACTTCACTTTTTTCACGCAATTTCAGCCTGATTAACAGGTTCTTTACATTTGAACTTGTGAATTAGGAGTCAAAGGTGTGTGTGTGTGTGTGTGTGTGTGTGTGTGTGTGTGTGTATATATATCTTACACATACATACGCCGATCAGCCATAACATTATGACCACTGACAGATGAAGTGAATAACACTCATAATCTTGTTATCATGGCACCTGTCAGTTGGTGGGATATATTACGCAGCAAGTGAACGTTTCATTCTCAACGTTGATGTGTTAGAAGCAGAAAAAATATGCAAGCAAGGATCTGAGCGACTTTGACGTGGGCCATATTGTGATGGCTAGACGACTGGCTTTTGTGGGGTGTTCCCGGTCTGCAGTGCTCAGTACCTATCAAAAGTGTTCCAAGAAAGGAAAAGCAGTGAACTGGTGACAGGGTCATGGGAGGCCAATGCGCACTGATGTATGTGTTTGGAGGGGGCGAAGACTGGCTTGTGTGTTAAAATCCAACAGACGAGCTACTGTAGCTCAAATTGCTGAAAAATTTAATCCTGGTTCTGATAGAAAGTTGTCGGAACACACAGTGCATTGCAGTTTGTTGTGTATGGGGCTGCACAGCCACAGCCCAGTCAAGGTGCTGATGCTGACTCCTGTCCACTGCTGAAAGTGCCTACAATGGGCATATGAGCATAAGAACTGGACCACGGAGCAATGGAAAGTGGCCTGGTCTGATGAATCACATTTTCTTTTACATCACATGGATGGCCGGGTGTGTACGTGTTGCTTACCTGGAGAACACATGGCACTAGGATGCATCCATGGCCCCACCTCGCAACTTACAGGACTTAAAAGATCTGCTGTTAACATCATGGTGCCAGATACCACAGCACACCTTCAGAAGTCTAGTGGAGTCCATGCCTTGATGGGCCATGGCTATTTTGGCAGCAAAAGGGGGACCTACGCAATATTAGGCAGGTGGTCATAATTATTGTGTGTGTGTGTGTGTGTGTGTATATACCGTATTTGCTCGATTATAAGACGAGGTTTTTTCCAGAGCAAATGCTCTGAAAAATACCCCTCGTCTTATAATCGGGGTCGTCTTCTAATCAGACCCCAAAAAAATGGCTGGGACCATGCTGCTTACCGGTCGCGAGCAGCGTCTCTTCCGTTAGAAGCAGGAGGACAGGAAGCTTGTAGCTTCCTCACAGAACTCTATCTCCCCCTCCCTCCTCTGGGGGCGGGGCCAGAGAAGTTGCTGGTACAGCCGGTCCCCTGCAGAAGTCTTCGAGTGAGAGATCTGCAGTTCAGGTAAGGGGGTGGGGGAGGGTTTTTGGGTAAGTATGTGTGATTAATGTGTGAAGTATGTGTGATTAATGGAATGAATGAGTATTTAAATGTTTGTGAATGTGTGTTTGTGTGTGATAGCATGGATGTGTAAGGGGGGTGGGGGTTGTAGCATGGCATAGGGAGGCTGTAATCCCACTACTATCATCCCCAGGTTCCAGCATGTACTGGCTGCCTTGGCTTGATAGGAGTGTGATTGCTGTTGCAGCAATCACACTCCTATCAAGCCAAGGCAGCCAGTACATGCTGGGTTAAAAGGCATATCATGGGGCTGAGAAATGCATTTTAACCCCCTATATGCCACTCAGCCCCATGATATGCATATATACCTCCAGAAATGCATTATAAGGCATATCATGGGGCAGAGTGGCAAATAGGGGGGGTATAAAGCATTTCTGGGGGCAGAGTGGCATAACTGGGGGGGGCAGGTTGGCAAATAAAAGGAAATTTAAAAAATATATTTACATGAATTAATATTTACTGGTAAAACTTTTTTTCCTATAGGGTCGTCTTATATTCAGGCTTTTTGTTTTTTTCCTAAATTAATATTTTGATTTTGGGGGGTCGTCTTATAATCGGGGTCGTCTTATAATCGAGCAAATACGGTATATATATATATATATATATATAATATATTTCTAGCCTTTTTAATGACCATGATGTTGAAAGACAGTAAATGTGTCTGTGACATACAATGCCAGCATTTAGAACTGACTAAAGAAGCATATGAGTGGAGCCCACAGGTAAAATAAAATGAATATTAAAAATGCATCCACATGTCTGAAGTAGTTGCTTCTAATGAATGTGAAAATGAGACCTCTGCGAATGAAAATATCACATATATATATAGATATATATATATATATATATCTATATATATAATTGAGATCAAGAAAAATGATGTGTTTGCTCCCTCTCATTCTCATCTTTCTTCTCCCTCCCTTTTCTTAAAGCATTTCTGAGCCTTTTCCTCTGATTTATGTTAATTTCAAAGGAAGACTTTTGATCACTAATGTAATGTATGCTCAATACAAAGTTCATCTCTTGGAGTAAACTTAGCACACGGGTCCTAAAAGCGGCATTTTATTCAATGTGAGAATTTGGTTGAATGGACAGCATGTATTATATGTTTGCTACAGTTTATTTTGATGAGATCGTGACCTTTCAAGTAAACTGGCTGTGTGCTATAAGCCATTGATAGATAACGCTGTGCGCTTAGGCTCCTGCCCTCTTCTCTGTCAGTCTTCTCTGTCCCTCTTGTAACTTTTTATCATTTCAAGTCAAAATAGTTCAATAAACTTTTAGATATAAAAAACTGACCAAATTCATACTGACCAATTGCGTTGCACAACTTTGCCATAATTTCTTTTAGGATAAGCCTTAGCGATGGAAGCAATAGTGAAAGCAGTTCTGTTTCCTCGCCATTACGAAATGATCCTCCGACGTTGCTGAAAACAAACAACAATCAGGTAAGGATTTCGTAACATACCGTTCACACGTCGTCTTTTTTTATAGTTGCGCTTAAAAGGTTCCTTAAAACACCAGAGACTGAGCAATGAATTCCAGAAATGCTTTTTCCCCCTCTTGTTTCTTTTTCGCCCTCAAGGTCATGACATGTTAACAATTCTAAGAGGTAGAAAAGCCTAGATACTGTAAACCATGTGTTTTTCATTGCAGCAGGGTATGTAACCTACCCCTGGTTTTGTCTATTTCTTTTTCCACATCACTTCAAGGACTTGATACGGCTGCAAATCTGTTAACCTCACAAAGGGAACAGAAGCACAGTGTCTGCCCACACACTGTTCTTTACATAGAGTTAATAATGCACAGTTAAGATTCTAGCTTTTACAGCCATACAATACTGGCTGCATTTAAACTCTGCTACCATAGCAGCAGGGCTGGACGTGCGTGTGTCCCCAACATTTATCCACTATCTTCAACATAGGAGCATGCTAAACACGCACAGCACCACCCGAATGGCAGCGACTCCAATAAAAGGATCGGTTTGTGTTTCTGTGCTGTTTCGTGAAAGTTATTTGCACAATGGAATAAACTTTGCAAATTGCACGCCCTGCTTGATCTTGTAAAACCTGGTGTTTCCTTTTCACACCAGAAGGATTCTCTGGGTTATGTGGAATCCATAGTTCAACTTGGAAACCAATGGAACAGTATGTACGATGCCAAGCATATTTCGCCAGAATCGGTTCTTATGACTGTATTTGTAGTATCTTGTCTCTGCCTAGGCGACACACGGTCATTCACAAAGGGCCCATCTCTCCCACACACATACACTTACCTGACAACTTTGTTTTAGGGGGCATAACTGTAGTAGAAGCCCATTGGTGCGACACAACACATTTCACATTAAGACGTACGTCACTGACTTCTTATGAGACGGGCATGCAATTTACGCCTAATTTTATTTTATTTTTTTCTTTGGTCAGTGACATTGACATTATCAAAGAGAAAATTAAAAAAAAAATAAACCAGTTCCTTCACAGATACAGTATTGTATTAGATCAGCTAAATGGTCATCCCTAGGGAATAAAAGCCTGAATAAAAGGTCTGTTATGGAATCCGATTCCTTATAATAATGTTAACCTGTTATGACCCCTTGTAAAGAAATATAATTGCCTGTAGAGCAGCAGGTTTAACCTGCAGCCATAAAAGCAAAGGCAGATGATTATCCATTATATGAATATGGTTCTGAAGAGGTTGGTGAGACCTGAATGTGATTTACAGCACTACATTGCCATCTGTGTAAAAAATGTTATGGCAAACAAAAGCTCATTTTATATGCACACTGTCCTTAAAGGAAAAAAGGATCAGTTATAATCTTAAACATAGGAGTTATTCTGCCATGAAAAGCTGGCATGCTGAACCTTTAAGTCCCTTTGAAGTGTTAGTCCATATTGTTCAGATACTCCTTTTGTCTTCACACAGCATTTCACCAAACCTGTGTTGGATCAATTGATGGTTTGCCAGCTCAAACCAGGCATGAGTAACGCATACATTAAAAACATTGAAATAGAGTTTATATTTATGGTGATCACTGCAACATGTATCTTTCAAGTTGGGAATTCCAGCAGGATGAACAGAAAAGGACATTGTATTGAGTAGGGAAATACAAATTTAACTTATCTCACTGTTTTTAGCCAGTATTTTTTTTTCTCCAGAACTCTCAATTAAAATTGATTATTTTTAGTCCATCCAGTTTGAATAGATTGCATATTGTGACAGTGGTACTGTTCAGATGCTCAAGGCAGACTCCTAGCTTTCAGATTTCGATTTAGACCTCTTTCCTTTCCATGGCTTGTACAGTTATTCAAGAAGAAAGACATCAAATGCCATATTTCCTGGTTGGCCAAAACATGGTTTTATTTCATTTAAGTTATGAGCTAAACAATAAATTGTTGAATTAGTTTGACTTCCTCACTGATTTATCTATGCATTTTGTAGGAGAAGGTCCCTGGGGTTGGTCCTTCATAATGCATAGCAAAGTCAGTGATTTCAAATGCAATGATTTGGTGATGTCGGCACTTTCCACTGAGCTTTAGCCATTGAGCCGGTTATTCTTATGTATACTTGCTACAGAGCCAATTACATTTTCCTTTGGGCTGTCGCTGTTACGATGACATTCCCTGCAACAGTATTTACTTGTGTCCATAGCTCATGCAAGGCAATTGCTGGGCATGCTCAGCAAATCTGTCACATGCATACCTGGGGACTCTCTGGCTAGGGCTACCTTGGGAAATGTGGGTAAGAGGTCCCGCTGACGATGGTGGGCAGTCCAATCCAATCAAAAAGATTATTTTATGAGTCCTACAAATTCCGTTTACTTTTTTACTTTATAGATCAACCACATATATTATTCTTTGTTGACTTTTTTCATAAGGCACCGTTGTGTTCCTCTGTGTTATACAATAGGTAAACGCGACATATTAAGTAGTACATCATATAATAATTGAGGTTTACGGACAGAAGGGGAGGAGGCCCCTGCTCAAACAAGTATACAATTTATCAGTTCTTACCAGGAATTCAAATTAAAGTTACTAGCAAGATATCCCAATGCTAAACTGAGCATTCTGTTTTTATCAAGCAAATGATCAGAGATAAAAAGATGATACCTTTATTGGCTAACTGACGTATAATGGTTTGCAAGCTTTCAAGACTATATAGGTCTCTTCTTCAGACGTACCATACCAATAATATGCCTGAAGAAGAGACCTAGATAGTCTTGAAAGCTTGCAAACCATTATACGTCGGTTAGCCAATGAAGGTATCATCTTTACCAGATTTGCTTTCTCAGTTATTCCTGTGTGCTGAGAGAGGCCAGAATAGTTGTCACAAACATCCTCTCAGACAAACTGCATGTGAACTGACCCTTTGGCTTTATCTGAGACTTTCTGGACTCAAACATTTATTGGCCAATGCTTACAGTAGTCCATATGAATTCTCCAGTTGAAAAATTTTGAATGAAGAGGATTTTAATTCAATATTGAACAGCCTTACAAGAAGGCCTGTGGGTGGGTGGATACCAGATTATTTTACTAAATATGCAGGGAATACTAGGATATTCTGTGGAGCCTCTGGAACTGCATCTAGAGGAAACCTATATAAAGGCATTATACAACAGCAAGGGCTCTTCAAAAATAAATAATCTTTTATTTGACTTATTATTACTTATCTTTGAAATTTATAGATCTGGCTAATGCAATGTTTTCATCTAGAAAATACAATTCTAAATAAAACTCCAACACAATACTATTTGAGCACATAAGCAAATATGAGTAATGATGGCTCCCCAGTAACAGCTGACCTGATTTGACCAGATATGGCTTATCTCCTTAAAGTAGGGCTATAAATTTAGTGAGGTTGGTAGAAACCATAAGGAGCAAGAGAGGAGAGGTCAAGAGCTTTTTATCAGTCCCACCAGAGCCCAGACTAGGAAATTTACAATGTACAATTATTGAAGTTTTGGGCCTGAGAGTGTTTTCTCTGTACAATTTACAGCGCAAAACTTTACTTTGTTGGTGTATATGTAATACACCAGAGTGCCCAATCCTGTGCAATTATACACCTCCTTTCTGTGTGTTACCTGCAAACATTCAGACAATGGAATCCCCCTTTGAGGAATTTCAGGGACACAGATAACACCTTATTACCAATGTAGTCAAATTAAGACAAGAAGTTAGGTAATTTGCCATTACCAGTTTACTTTTAGGCATGCTAGCTTGACACAGGCAGAACTGGGTTTTGGAGGATATAAATTATACACACTCCTTTATAGTACTTGTCAAGTACTGGTCTGTCATGTAGGATTCATAGGTAGCTACAACCACAGTAACATGTTAATTTATTCTTGTGTCTTGGTATCATTAAAAGTTTTTGTCTGAAATGGTAACTTCTTAAAACCTTGTTTATCAGTAAGGTCATAGACAACTGTGGGTCTCTCAGAACTTGCAAGCTGCAAACCTGAAAAATATGTGGTGGGTTTTGTTGGGGGGGGTTAATTAGAAAAAAAATGGGTTAGAAAGCAGACCTCTTGCCTGTGGGATTTTACTTTAATGTGTTCGTTTAGAAATGTTGTCATGTCCGCCATTTTTTTTTTCTGCTTCCCAGATACTGGAGGTAAAAAGTCCAATCAAACAGAACAAGTCTGACAAGCAAATAAAGAATGGAGACTGTGATAAGGTAAATATTAAATATCATTCATCTAGACATTGAAGGCCACATTATCAGGCATGGTGATACATTTTATTGGGTCTTTAGTGTACAGCTATATTATTTTACTGCCAAGGTATTTAAAACATCCATAGTGATGATGCAGCTATTGTTTTGCCCGAATCCCGTGGGCTGACTCCAATTACAGAGATGAATGGTGAGCTTTCTCTTAATTATCAGTCTGCATCATGTGGCATCCCCCTTTCCCTGCCTGTGTCCTACCTACATGCCCCAGAGTTAAGAGAATACTGGGAGATTCTACATGGAATGTTCCCTGGAGAAAACTAAGAGACTGGTAAACCGACTTTAATGTGTACACAATATTTTTTTATATAGCACCATCATATTCTGCAGCACTGTGCAGACATAACAAGTAGTATATATAACATAACAATTCAACTTACAGAAACAAAAATTAATGAGGGACATGCTCAAATGACCTTACAATCTAGAGGGAGTTGGCATATGTTACACAAGCAGCAAATGTGCCACTGTTAGGGATGGACTAGCCAGATTGATATACGTATTGTCCGAAGACAGGAGATGTACTATAAATAGGCGAGTTAAGGAAAATGGGGGGAAGGGCGCAACACGTAACTTCATAGGCGTCTTTTAAGAAATGGGTCTTGAGGATTTTTTGAAGGACTGAAGACAGGGGGAAAGACGGATAGGCTGGGGGAGGGCATTCTAGGGAATATGGACAGCCCTTGAGAAATCTTGCAGGCGTGCGTGATAAGTAGAATTTAGAGTACAGGACAGGTAGAGAGACAGGATAGGATTGTATTTCGAGATGAGTGTGGAGATGTAGGTAGGGGGATCGCTATGAAGGTCTTTGTAAGTAAGAGTCAGGAATCCTGAAGCGCACAGGCAGCCAGTGAAGAGACTGACCAAGGGAAGAAGTGTTAGTAAAGTGATGGGTGGGGAAGATTAGTCTGACAGCAGCATTCATGGTAGAATGTAGAGGGATATGAAGGAGACCAGCTAAAATGGTTACAATAGATATAGGGCAAGAGATAACGAGAGTGTGAACAAGAGTCTTAGTGGCATTCTGTGTTAGGAAGGGACGAATGCGGGCTATGTTTTTAAGATGGAGATGGCACTTTTTTTTTTGGAGACAGAATGAATGTAGGGATGAATAAAAGGTCGGAGCCAAAGGTGACACCATGGCAGTGAGCGTGAAGGGAGGGGGAGATTGTACCATTGACATTAAGGGAAACTGCTGAGGGAATGTTAGCATTGGAGGGAAGATAAGAAGTTTTGGAGAGATTGAGTTTAAGGAATTGGGCAGACATCCATTTAAGAAGTAGAGAGATTAGACTGTACTTGAAAAGATCAGTCAGGTCCAGGAAAGGCTTTTTTTAAGATTGGAGTTATGATAGCATGCTTGAAGGAGGATTAGACAGTTCTAGTAGCAAGGGAAAGGTTAAAGATATGAAAAGTGTAGAGACAAGAGCAGGTAAGATACAGTAAATATTCCTGTCAAATGAACCAATTCTTTGGTTGCTATGGTGATAAGATCTTGCCTAACCTACTGGCCAAATGAGTATACCAGCACTGCTTATTCAGAAAGGATATATTTTAAACTGATAAAATGTTATATTATATGCATTTTAAAGTTAAAAAAAGAAAAAAAAAAACAGATACCACATCATAGAATAATCCCGCTCGCTAATATGATCTGCTACAGAGGCTGCTTGTAGATCCCATAATGATGGTAAAGTACTGATTTGTAATGTAGGCCTAGAAGTGATTTTTCCAGAGTGGGCTTTAGATTATACACACAACCTGGTTGGTAACAGAAATGTGGCACCATATGGAACCACAGCATCTGCATCTCCCTCTCTACGCTCCCAAGGTGGGCTCACATGATGTTACGTTATGTGACACTGCTGAGTACCCCCTCCTGGAGCCAAATATTCAGTGTAAATAATGAAGTCCTGGAAGTTAAGCTCATTCAGAACATGATCAACCAAGAAATGAACTGCTAAGCTGTAGGTGTTAATTTTTATTTTATTTTTTCATTAGGCGTACTTAGATGAATTAGTTGAACTGCACAGACGATTAATGACTCTAAGGGAGAGACACGTACTTCAGCAGGTAAAAATTGCGCCTTTCCTAAATTTCCACGTATATTCTTAATTTGTACAGACCCTCAGAAAAAAAGTTCCCTTTATTAACAAATGATCACATAGTAACCCTGGCAGCTTTATAACAGCATTGCTTGTTAATTGCTATATGAACCTACCTTGGCGACTATTAGAAACATTATTGTTAGAACTTGCTCTCTTGTTGCATTAACTGTTATTATCTTAGATTATTTTATGTAGAGTGATAAAATAGCTAATGACTCTGTGTGCAATGCTAGGCCTGTATAGTAAGTATGTAGATTGATATATTTCAAGTGTAGAATGACATCTATGAAGGGTCTGTGTGAAGCCGCTCCTTCTATGACATGTGTAAGGAGAACGGTTTAGTTCTTGTAATCGTAACCGTTTGGTAAATGTAGACCATGAGGAGCGCAGCCTTTTAGTTTACTACAAAGGCAACACCCTTTTGTCCCGTTTGTGAAACGCCACTATACTGTTGTATTCATTGTTATGGTCGTGCTCCATGCTAATTTGGAGCATGCATACAACAATGTAAAAAAGTCACATGTCCTACTATCATATGGGTACTTCTTAAATACATATAACAAAGAACCTTTAAGTCGGTTATTCCTTTGTAAGATTTTTATTTGTTCTATGTCATTTTCAGATAGTAAACCTTATAGAGGAAACTGGACATTTCCATATCACAAATACAACCTTTGACTTCGACTTATGCTCTTTGGACAAAACTACAGTTCGTAAACTACAGAGTTATCTGGAAACATCTGGAGCATCATGAAGTTATCACCTATGCCTGCCTTGCTTGGACTCTTTGAGGACAGGAAACATGCAACTTAACTGTTCATGATTGTTCAAAATAAAATGATCAGAACCAAGTTCTCAAGAGAAGGATAATGAAAACATCTTTCGTTGATTTTCTTCTTTTTTGGTGTTTCTTGGGCTCAGTGACATAAAAATAATCATGACAAGAGAAGGATTATCCTTCTCGTTAAGTATATATTCTTGGAGATTAAACCTGGAAAGCCTTGAAAAATATGACATACAAAACATGTTCTTGTTACTTTAATGTGTTCTGTATGGTGTGTGTCTCTTGGTGGCTTTGAGTCCACAAAGGATGCACATGTCAGACACACACACTGCCTTATTATGTGACTGATTTATTTATTACTACATACCTAGATTCCAAATGCCATTGTGGGAGTGACACTACCAGATGCTAAAAGCCACCATGTGCATCCCAATTACATGCTCTGTTTTTCGAGCACCTCTGCCACTCGTAAGCCTAAGGAGTATAACCTTGCGGAACATTTCTGTAATCGAGCAACACACGCTCGGTTTCTGTTTCCACTGTTTTTAAGAAGCGTAGACACAAATAGGAATTTCCCAGAAGAGGACCAAGCTCCATCTCAGCCTTGTTTGTAATATCAGGGTTATTTCTTTCTATGAAATCATGTGGACCTTCTTTTGACAGCAACAAATAAATGCACCAAATAGCATTATGTGACCTGTAGCCATGCTAGATAAACCAGTATCATATCTTAACTAAGGAATAGTTGTTGAGCTGTTTTGAATCTGGCATTGTTTGTCTACTCCAAGTGCTTGTATCATTTCAATGTTTTTCTCTTTCTCTTCCTTTTTTCTTTCTCTCTTTTCCTTTCTCTGTCTCTTTTTTTCTTTCGCTCTATCATATCTATCTGTCTATATAGGAACAATTTAAAGGGCAACCTATAGCTCCTTGAAAAGGACCCTGCACACCTCCATTCTTATCTAAAGGAATGGTGTAGAAATGTCTTGCTTTGGGACTATTTATTATGTTTCCACTGTCCTAGGCCGACAGTTGTGTTAATTATTGTTACCATGGACAAAATGGCATTCAACCTTAGTATTTTTTTCCCTGTATGTACACTTATTTGTTTTTAGTTCACTAATGATGAAAGGTTTTTTCTACTCTGGACATAGTTTTTTTTCCTTGAAAATTCTTATACAGTAATCTATTGGGATCAATTGGTTTTTGAAGTAACTTCAGGAATCCATTGTTTTGTTTACAAAGATTTTTTCTATGCTTAAAACCTATAAAACGTACTTAAATGAAATTTGTGTCCTATCGTTTGTCTGATACACAATGAAATGATGTTTTCACTTGTCGTACAATTTAATAGCTGACTTATTTATCATATGCATCCTGGGCTACTGCCTTGGACCCATTTCCAAACACAGGGCACTGCCAGGGGCCACGGCATCAGAGGGTTATGCATGCAGAATGTGTACCAATATATTCTAAACAATGCCGATGTGTGGGGGCTTCTCTGGTACCCAGTGATGGTCCCACAGGTAAACCAGTTACTTTTATTCTTGAGTTTGGTAAGCCTTACAATTAAGGTTTGACTGAAAATTACCCAAATTAATTACTGATCTAGGTGCCTTTTTTAAACTCAAACAGCAAACCTGATTAGGCTAGGGGAGTATCTTCAAATGGGCAAGTATATTCAAATTTTAGAACTATGTTTAAATTTAATGGCTTGTGTCATCACTTACCTTAACACCAGTTAAAAGTCTATATTCAAACAATAAAAAAAACAGCCCTAGTAGGATGGTGACACAGATTCTCATGCTTCTGCAGTGATAGGTTAGCTATAATAGATGCACAAATGTGCCTCCATACTTAGACTGGGCTGAATCATGAAACGTTATGGGCTGCACGCTGGTAAAGGGCTAAGAGATGATGCAAACTATTTCCAAACTGTAACAAAACCCCACATCCTGAAACGTAATACCCTTTCTTTTATTTAGCTGTATGGTTTTGTTATGTTTTATCTTTAATTCTGTTGTCTTCCAGGCTGGGGTACAGGAGTTGGTTGTGGGAATTTAGCTGCTACTAGCTGCGACTTTACATCTGCATGTGTGTATACATGCACGTGCGTTTTTAATTTAAAGCCATATTTATCAAGTTATGATTTTCTGAATACTTTCACTGGATCCTTAAAAGACTTGAAAACTCTTGATCCTTACACCAAGCAGACAAATAATTCATTACCTCATATTAGCAGTGTTCAAGTTTGTATAGATCCTATGAATTAATGAAGGCAAAAGTGGGAACATTAGAAGAAAAAAAGACATTATTACAGCCTAGCCAAGCCTTAGATAAGGAATAAATATAAATGTTATGGAAATGGTCCTTAAAAGAACAAATTATTCACGTTTTCTTCTAGAGTGTCTTATTACAGTCCCTACCTATTGCAAAAACACAATCTCTGCCATGTGATTATTTTGCATTAGATTGAATTGCACTGTTAATATTCTTGGTTTCCTAAAACAGCTTTGAAGGCAAATACAAACCTGGTCCGATCATCAAAAATATACATTCTGCTGGTATTCCTCCTTTTGCTTCCACTTTTACCCCATTCATATCTCTGTAACTTCTAAACTGTATATAATTTTGCATCTTTTCCTAACCATTTGCATTGCTGAAGCCTGGGATCATTTATTTGTGTAAAATGATTTGTTTTGCCATGTCTCTAAACCCAAAGAGTTTTATATTAGTATTATTATTTGTATTTTTTTTTTACTTGTTTTGACTTTTTTTTTCTCTAGAAGTACTCTACTTCTAGATGAACAAGTGTACTTTTCAGTAATGTTATGACTCTATAGGATGATTGGCATGAAACATACTTGAAGCATTACATTGTCTAGCCTACTTTTTAATGTGCAATCATGACTGAGGAAAAACGTAAAGTTGAAAATCACTTGTTTAATTGTCTTATCTTCTGTTTTCTACGTTTTCATTTGTTGATGTTGATATTGAAGTGTTTAGAATCTAAAACAGTCTAGAAAACTAACTGGTGCACATTCCACATGGTACAATATGTGTTATTATTAAACAAACTGTATGTATATGTTCTATAAATACCTTTTGTAAGTAATATTTTCTGTTTTCATTGAGCATAAACATGTCTTGTTGGTTCAGTGTCCCTTGCAATCCTTGTGGGAAGAGGACTTTGAGGCTACCCTGGGTTTATTTTCTTGCATGTCAGTGACAATATTAATTATCATGTGTGCTTCTTTTCAATTAAGATTCTAAATGGTGGTTCCTAAGTGTCCGTAGCAGTACAGAACTCTCCTAGTAGTAAAAGTGGACTAAAAGCACACACAGGAAGAAAACCTCTTGGATAATCAAGGAGGTTCATGGTAGCAAAACCGTCTGACTTGATCAAGACTTTACTATTTGTTTTGTATTTTTTTTTTATATTAACTGAAAAAGTCGTACAATGATGGGGTAGCATTTTTGAGGAAGTAGCAAATCAAGCAAATATAAATAAAATTTTACCTACATTGTTACCATAATTACAATTATAATTTTGCTTGTAATGTTTTATACTGGGTCATAAGCTACAATTAAAAAAAAAATGTAATTAAATGAAAAAAGTATAAAACTGGTCAACACTGTCGCATTCATATCAGGACAATACGCAAAAATATAATATAGGGCACAACATAATCGTACATATACCACACAAAACAGAGGTGAACAAAATAGTCACTTAGTAACTGTAGGTCAGTTTAGAGGAGCTTATAAGGCGTTGCACAGGACCCGTAACATAGAAGGAAAGAAAGAACAGTGAGACAGGCGAAGAAGGAGGCTGGACAGCCAATCAGAGCATATTCTGTGACCTAAAGCCCTCCCACTCTTCCTGGATGCAGATGGATAAAACAGGAAAGATGTATATACCTGCTGTAGAGCTGGCTCCTCTTTGACGGTGACTGATTGTCTCTCAAATTAAACAAGAGCTCACAGGCACCACAGGTTCGCAACAGTGGGTTTGCTCAGGCTACGACCAATCAGGTAAGTCTGCTACAGGATGAGTGTGCTTGTTGCAAACGTTATGAAAATCTGAAAGGAAATAAAGCTCTGGCCCACTCTGCTCTCCAATGACTCCATCCCAGTGATTATATGTGATTTCACAGGTTAAAAACCTACAACATATAACATAATTGTTGTTCTACATTTTATTTGCATTATTTAATATGCTAAGTGAATAAAAATCAACAGCTGTCATTTTCATCAAATTAAAATATAACCAACACACAACTTCTAGAAGCTTTTTTTATTTTATGTGTGGCCTTTTGC
Organism: Spea bombifrons; assembly: GCF_027358695.1. Taxonomy (NCBI): domain Eukaryota; kingdom Metazoa; phylum Chordata; class Amphibia; order Anura; family Pelobatidae; genus Spea; species Spea bombifrons. Next base: position 91,312,000 of record NC_071087.1, read on the forward strand.
CTGATTGTTGTTGGACTGTGCTGCTTTGGCTACCAATTTCTGACATCACAGAAAAGTTGTTCTAGTTCACACCCTAGAGCAGGGGTGTCCAACTTTTTTCTGCAGTGGGCCACTTCATCAGAATTGTATATGTGCGAGGGCCGCACTCATTTTTCACTGTGAGAAAATATAGCCTTTCATAAAATATGCAGATTAAAATAAAGGAAATGACACAAAACCTTTACTTTTCTCTCACTGATTTCTAGGCCTAGAAAGTTGTGTGACTACAAATTCAGGATTCTGGATAAGTACTATTTATTCCAGGGATGCACCAAAATGAAAATTCTGGACCAAAACCGAAAAGTCAGGGTTCAGCCGAAAATAAAAAATTCCACACTTTTAATAAAAGTAAGTTACACACCAAAATTGTACAAAAAATGTAATAACAATGTTAAATATATATATATATTATGATTGTTAACAGCAATCTCAGGCATACCCAGATTCGAGCATGTACTGGTTGGCTGGGCATGATAGGAGTGTGATTGCTGTCAACAATCATAAATTAATATTGTTATTGTATTTTTTGTCCAATTTTGGTGTGTTAACCACACTTTTTTAAAAGTAAGTAACACACCAAAATTGGACAAAAAAAAATCAACAATATGACTTGGCATGATAGGAGTGTGATTGCTAAGAGCAATAACACTCCCATCATACCCAGGCAACCAGTAAATGCTGGAACCTAGGCATGATGGGACTGCAATCACACTCCCATCATGCCAAGTCAGCCAGTACATGCTGAAACTTGGCTAGCTGCCCCCCTTGTGTATTGATGCTGCCAGCAGTATGGGGTCTGCACATCACAGCCACCCTGTACCATGCCCCCCACTTACACATCCATGCTATCACACACACTCATTCATTCACAGATTAATTCCCTCAATCACGCATAGTCATTCAAACGCCCTCTCCCACCCCCTTACCTGCACTGCAGCTCTCTCGAAGCCGCTCACAAACTTCCGCAGGGGACGCGGCCTCCCTCTGGGTTGTTTGCATTCAGTGCAAACAACTTCTCTTGTACTGCACAGAGGAAGCAGGAATGGAGCAGAGTCATGTGATGTCATGTACAATCACGTGACTCTGCTAGGTTCCGCTTCCTCTGTGAAGTACAAAAGACCCTCCCACAGGTAAGCAGCAGGGCTCTTGTGATCCTGGTTGCCCTGGCAGCCAATGTTACGCGGGCCGCACCTCGAGGTCCCGCGGGCCGCATTTGGACGCCCCAGAACTACTAGATGGTCATGCTCCTCTGCATGTCCAGGGTTCTTGCTACTTTGTATAGGAGTTACCTTTAAGCCATCTCTATCCTTTCTATATAACGTATCCTGGTATGGCAACATCCCAGTCTTTTTGTTCACTGTACCAGGTCTCTGTAACAGCAACTAAATCCACATTGTCACTTGTTACTAATGCAGGGATCTTACTCCCTAAACTATGAGCATTTGTACGTATCACCACCAAGCTATTTTCAACCTATATACCACCTATATGTTGTGGTTTAGCTTTTTTCTATATCTATACTCGATCCCGCCATTCCTTTCCCAACTTCCCAAAGCTAAGTCCAGCCCTGAACCTACAATATCTACCCCTTTAATGCTATCTTCAACCTTCACCTCACAGTTTAAAAACACATGTGATATTGTATTATTCAGGAGTATCAGACTATATGTAATTATATATTGTGATGATGTAATTGTTGCATAAAAAAACCCAAAAACCGTGCTAAGAAAACATAGTTTGTGACTCACAGGGTTAATAACAAGAAGTTATACTATTGCTTGTTTTATTGCCCTAAATGTGAGCTTTCAGGAAATATATACTTTTGCTTATTTAATTTTATTATTTAAAAAAAATCATAAATGACAGTTTTTACTATGAAATGTTTTCAGTCTGTTTTTAAAGTTTTTTCGAATAAAATATAATATATTTCGTTCCACGTATTGCAACCTGAGGTATGACACCTGACTTGTGGTAGTCTTTATGTGTTGGTGTTGCAGTTTGCTCAGATATATGAGGATAGTATCTTCAGATTAGCATGGATTAAATAAATTCTCTTCTTCGTCAGCATTGATTGATTTCAGATTACTCATCAAAGTGCTTTTTTTATCGATAAAATATGTAACTCCCTTTTAAACAGTCCAAATACATACCTGAAATATAATCTTAGGGTTTCACTTAAGGTTTTCCAGATGGTATTTCTTTCCAGTAGAACAAGCAATTGGTCCGTACCAAGAAAATGTCATGGGATCATGGTTAATTGAACCATAATGAACTGGTTACTGTACTTTTTTTAAATATCATTAAGCAAATCCTAAAACAATTTAGAAAAATGATCCTGCTTTTATCCTTAAAAGTGAAATATCATAGAATTCTCGGGGGTTGATTATATGAAAAAGAGAAAAAACAGAATGACCTTAAATAGTACATGTACAATAATAATACATGAATCACATGGCTTGAATTGTCTCAATCTGCCTAGTATCTTGTTCGTAAATATTAAATCTCTACTAGTTTTTGTTCAAGATTGAAAAGAGAAAATCATTTTATTGAAGTGCTCACCATTCAGACCTTTATCTCCTCAGTAAGTCTATGACGGTGAGTCCCAGTCGCAGATACACTATATGACCAAAAGTATGTAGACACCCCCCATCTATACTTGCTAATAGGTGTTTAAAATGAAAAAGTAAAATAGGCAGCCATCTCCATAAACAAACATTGGCTATAGAGTGGGTCATACTGAAGAGCTCGGTGACTTTAACCGTGGCACTGTCATAGGATGTCACCTTTGACACAAGTCAGTTGGTAAAATTTCTGCTATTATTACAAATCAGAAAGCCTGATGGAAACTCAATACATTGAAACTATTATGCTTGTGTCCCTTGATGTTATGTCTGGATGTCCTGAAAGATTAGCTGTGGTATCAACACTATCCATCTCTTTAAATGGCCAAATATCAATTAAGACTTTTTGGCACATACACAACGAATCCTTAATGAATTAAACATGAACCCTTATTGTGTGAGGAATGTAGGAAAATCAATGATAAAATACAGGCAATTAGCACACCCTGTAAGTAATATTAGTGTGGAGAAAACTTCAATCATATTGTATTACTTTATCAGGTACCAACAGCCTGTTGCAGTTTGGATGTCCATGCTTAAAAAGTATATACATCAGATATACCAAAAAAGGCACAAATTATGGTTTATTGCAAGGCAGTAACAAGGATGTAATGGTAAGAAACGTCTGACAGGCATGGCCATTCTTGCAAAAACATGTGTTTTATATCACAGGCTGTGTGGGTGGCCTTCAGGCGGCTGGTGAGGGGGGTGGTAGAAGTGCTGATTATAGTTTGATAGCTTTATTTTGTAGAGATGTTAGAAGACCTTTGTGACAAGCGTGACGAGACGTTTGTAAAATTCAGGGACAAATTGGCATGACTGTGTGGTTGTTATTAGACTAAATTGCCTTCTTGCTGACAGAGGTTAAAAATCTGATATCTGAGCATTAATTAAAAAGAAGTGTTTCTTCATTAAATGTTTATACATTATTTACCTCAGTGGTCCTTAAGGTATTACAATAAACACATAGACACCAACCCTTAGTTTGTGAAATCTCCTTGATCACAAAACCTTGTGAAGAAATCCTATTTTTACTTCATATGGTTGAGGCTGTGATATCACAATGGATGGTAATTAACCCATTATAGTACATCATTATTTGTGCTCATGCGAGGACACTGTAAAAACCCATACCGTGACGACTTGAGGTCTCTCAAACACATTGTTTAAAGTGGACCATGTAGAAGTGCCTTCAACAGAGGTCTGGTGTCAGTAGGGCTATTGTATTAGCAACAAAATGCCTCTAAGTGCACTCATATATACATGCATACATACAATGCTGACACCGATATGTATATATAGTACATATTTTACTTATTTAATTTGCATTTGACTTAATATAACTTATAAATGATTGTAGTGATGCAACACAAAATTCTGCCCCCTTGCAAGATTTTAGAGTTACCCAGTGTAATATAGAAAGTGCTTGTTTGTTTGGTAGGGGGTGTTACAGCTGGCTTGACTCTTGCTTAATAATCCCCTCTATTTAAGAAATATCATGGAAAGATATGTGATGTCTGGCGCCTCGTCCACACTATGTCGCCTTACAAGCTCTACAACCAACCAAACATTCATTGAATCAATTTTAAGTCAATCAAGGCCCTGACATGTCATGCTGCTGTAGTCCTCAGCAGAATACACCAGTGGTGTAATATGGGATACTTAAAGTACTCATTAAAAAAGGTCAAGGTAAGGTGGTTAGATGGTGGAGCAGATTAGCAAAATGCTGGCTTTTTATACTAAGAGACAGTTTGCCCTTCTTGGAGGAGGGAGTTAGTGAATCTCATTGAGGCTCAATTCAATGTTTCTACAAGTTGACAAACTAAATAGATGAAATGTCAGCTCCAACCATATAATTCCTAAATTGTAGCCAGGTGATGGACAATAGTTTCTCTCAGGTTGCTCAAGTGTGAAATGTGGAGCAACCAACTTCAACGACAAGGCAGATTGTAACAAGGCACTGGCACTCCTTCAAAGAAGTGATTAACAAGTAATGTATCATTAAAATCATTTATTTGGGTCCGTAGTCCTGTAGTAGAACAAATGGCAAAACAAAACAATAAACAAACCAGCCGGTAAAACCCGCTGAAACCAAAGCAAAGGGAACCTGCTTGACACGTTTCGCATCGAAAGCTTTGACAAAGCACCTTTCGGTGCGAAACCCACACTACCAAGTTATCCCCAATTAACTCAACTGGACTCTGCTATGTAAGTGTCCTAACCTATGAGATATATATGAGCCAGAGATTGGGGGAACTTTGGCGAAAAAGAATACCAATCTTTTTCTTTGAGGGCACAGATGTACTATTTTATTATGTTTTCCATATCAGCATTCTTATAGGTCATTCATTATAGGCCAGTCATTTTATAACATATAATAAATTATTTATATATATATATATAATGCAGGGGCCATGTTCTAGGTCCACATTTTAGGACCTATTACAGACTAGAGCGAATAAACCAGTCAAGGCTGTGATAAAACACAGCAGTCCTAAAATAAATTGTTTTATATAGACTTCTGAGTGCTTTGTAACATAAATAAATTATTTAACACAAATAGAATTTGCAATGTAAAATAAACATTTGTGCATACATCATTCTGGGATGGATCAACTATTTCGAACAGCTACTTTAATTGCATAATGAAGATTTAGGAGCATAAAATGTGTTTTTAATGAACCACCCACCTTTCCAAATATTTGTTCCCCCTGTTCAAATTATGGACTTATCCCAAAGCAATCTTGAAATGGAAGGGAATTATGGTGGTTGCTGGTACAGCTTCTTTATTTTCTGGTGGGTGCTCTTGCCCTAGCATTCAAAGGAGATGCTTCTATATAGGCAGTTTAAGCAACTGCTTATGGCCTCCACTTGACCGAATTGCGCATTCCTGCGCTAAACCCTGAATATAGGTTGCACCCCCTAAAGACTTAAAGTGGGGGGGGGAGTGCGGCATATATTCGGGCAAATACGGTATATACTATACTATACTGAATGTACCAAAAGTTAAGAAACAGACACAATTTGATGTTTTTAACAGACAAATCTATGAGACCCGATGGGTCTGGCAAAATCATTAGAAGACTTTTTTAACCAGTCTCTATTGGCAGGAGTAGTTCTAAAAGATTGGACGTTGGCAATAAGTACTTCTTGATCAAAAATTTAACAGCTGCAGTTTAATGTTGATAAATGCACAATAATGCACTTGGGAAGGAAAAATTCAAGGCAGCATATAGCATTGAGAGGCAATTCAACAGAAGAGTGAGACTTGGGAGTAATTATTTCTGAGGACTTAAATGTAAGCAACCAATGCAATAAAATATCAGAAACAGCAAGCAGGTTGCTGGGTTCGCTAGTTATAAGTAGAAAGGGATGTAGTTTTGCCAGTTTTTTAATCCCTGGTCAGACCTCACCTAGATTATTGTGTATCCTATCTCCAGAAGCATAATGACATATTGTAGAGAGTGCAGAGAAGGGCTACTAAAATGGTAAATGGTTTGCTGGATAAAAATGGTCAGGAAAGATCTCATTATGTATAGCTTGGAGTAAAGAAAAGAGAGGGGGTATATGATAGAAACACTTAGATACTTATAAAGGATTTAAGAAAGTACTGAAAAGAAGAAGAAATAATAGAACAACAGGAGGTAATCTAAAGCTAGAGTGTCAGGGGTTTAGATGTAATGCAAAGAAGTTGTACTTTACTGAGAGAGTGGTAGAGAAATTGAACAGCATACCATCAGAAGTGGCAGAAGGTAATATAGTGAGGGAATTAAAACATATGCTGGATAGGCGTAAAGATATACTGATTCTAAAACCATGGACTGATGAAGGTCTAGGTTTTGACATGATGATAAATGGGCAGACTTGCTGAGCCGAGTGGTTCTTATTTGCCGTTGTTTTTTTTACCACAGCACATACGTGGGGTTTGTGAAAGGGGGGCAGAGGTATATGGGAGAATCCCTCATGCTTCTGAGAAGGGGGCGCAATGTAAGTTTTAAGGGCCCACACATCTATATTAATGTGCATATTTAAAATTTAAAATTATTTTCTCAACATGTGTGTGATTTTTCCTTCCCATTAATGTGGTCATCAAAACTACTTAAATCCATTTCCCCTTCCAAAATTCCATCATTTGTTAGATTTTATATTTACATTTATTCAGGAGATTATTGTAATATACACCACCATTGTGCATTCTACATTATGCAAAACAAATCCTTAAATTTAGCTGCGCTTAATCAATGCTTTCCAGAAAATCAATAACAACATCCAAAAAAGCTCCAGGTAAGAGATCTGTAACAATTGTTTTCGGAAATGATACATATATTAAGCATATCCCAGGAAAGTGAATCCTGAGAATGACAAAGCCTGCATCGCTGTTTAAACTAATAGGAACATCTGGCAGTGTGTTCAGCATTTTCATACAGTTTCGTAATCTTACAATTTTTATCTGACCTGCGAATTGATGGCTATATCCACCTATAAGTGTACATGTGGTGTAATGCTTAAGCCAAGCCAGTAAGTACGACGTTGTTACATTAAATTGGTCTCTGTGGACTGGCAGCATATCGCATGCACGCTGTGCACATTCAGCCTCAGCATAAGGAAGCTACTTGGAATAACATGCAACAGATAAAATGCCTGGTGCCTGATTCTCTATTATCTGTGATAGACTGAGTCCAGGGCACAGCTGGGTATCTCAGTTATAAGGTGAAAAGTGAGGATAACACGCACAGAAATTACTTTTTGGTGGCAATACAAGTGTTGTTCAAGTATTTTGTTGTTGTTGTTGAAAAACACCAAAACATTTTTGTAGGACTACAGTACATGATAATACAATGTTTATAATAAACAATGAAAATAGGCATGACAAGGTTGCATACTATAGGCATGTAGTGAAAATATATGGAATTATATAAATCTAGTTATGTATCCTTATAATAGAATGGTAACGATAGATTAATAGAAATGGGTTAATGTGAGACCAGCCCCAACCCTCTTCTGCTGCACAATAGCACAATGAGAGCGATTGTGCAATGTTAAATCCTTCAATGCGGTGATTGCGTCTGATGCAATTGCACCATTGAAGGGTTTAACGCTTGTGCCATCAGTCCCCAGAGGCTTTTGGGGACCAAGCCCCAAACAATGCAATGTTCCTATTTTTTTTTTTAAAGTCTTCAACAGCATTGACCTGGAAGTCAAAGGTTGTCAGTTAGCTCTGCAGCAGCTTTGAACTTTTAACCACCTTAGACACACCTGAGGAGAGGGTTGAGGAGCACTGCACTATATGACCCTGTAGGTTCTCAATATTGTTCACTAGGAAGAATAATTTAACTGCCTAATTGTTAAGTGATCCAAAATAAACATCTAATCTTGAAATGTGTCGACTAAATGGTCATCAAGGGCCAACCCTGGGGTTTCTAGAAACCTAGGACAGCTATGTCTCCACTGCCCTTTCCTGCATGTACTTGCTTTCTAACACAGAATAGGATCTGGTGCCAGCTCCCATAACCATCTCTGTGGTGCCCTTTAGGTAATTTACACAGTTTAACATCAACTTTTTGTGATATATTGTAATGTATTGATATAATGGTAGTTATAGTCCTCAGAAGGCACCAGACATTTACAATGACCATAATTTACATGGTGTTGGGATTATCAAACACATGTCTGGCAGACAGCACTAGACTGCATAACATAACTTAAAGCTTTTTATCCTTAGTTAAATAGAACTGGACTTTGTCTACTGACCTCCAATATAATCACCCTTCTGATTTAATGGCTCGATTGCCAGGGAATCTGGTCTAATATCAACAAAGTTGCCCAGCTGAAAGCCATCTGTTGGTTTCCTATCCTCTATGATGTTCTGCAAATGAAACCACTATATTGTGAAATGGAAAGCTACAGATCTTTTTTAATTATTCATTTTCTTTTAAAGTTTCATGTTATACAAACAAAATCCCTGGGACACGGTCACGGGTCTAGTACAGAAAGATGTGCATATAGTTTACCGCTGTTACACAATTGCTTGGTCAGCCAAGAGACCAATACATTATGATGCGGTAATACAACTTTCAGTATGGTCCCACCAGTGGAGTGACAAAAGAATAACAATTAAAATAACAAGACAAAGAGGAGGTAAAGGGACCCAAATTTGGGGGGGGGGGGGGTCATGTTATAATCAGGGTTGTCTTATAATTGAGCAAATACGGTACTACTGATACTATAATAAATGTTGCTCTGCATAAAAACCCTGAAAAGGTTCAGCTACAAAAAAGTGGAAACCTCTTTGCACATTAATGTGGTATCTATTTCTCAGGAGAAATGAGAAATTCGTTTTTTTCTGTTTTCTTTCCTGTCCTAGGTAGCCCAGAGATCCATCCCAAAACATGCCTGACATATTAAAAGATACAGAAAGAAATCTATGCTTCCATTGGTTTTATGTTTGCAGCGGGCTTCATAGAAAGTTAAGTAGAGTTTCATTGAAATCCTCATGCGTGGTATCTATGTTTTCTTTCTTCTTCTAAGTAGCCTAATGTAACCCATCCATTGTGAAATGGGACTTACATGTGAAAAGGTAGAACAAAACCTTTAAAATGCAACGTTCCCTTTAGATTTGTGGTTGCCGTGAGCCATCTAGAAAGGTAAGTAGAATTCTTTCAAATCTCCAAGGATTATTCAGCCTGCAGGAAGCAAAGACTGGTGAGAGAATCATAACTCATTGTAATGGAGGCAATAGATGACTTTTGCAGTTTGAAGAATGTTGTCATTAAAGTACCAGTAAAAGACAGCCATAAAGATGATCTCAAGTGACACTATATATTTATATCACAGGTACATTATTACAACAAAAGCATTCTGGCTGTGTGATTTCACATCTTCCCATCTTGCGGTGGCATAGTTAGCAGCTGCTGTTTATTTAACAAGAACATCACTTGTAGATAATGTATGTTACTAGCATAATACATATTTGGAATACAATGCTTACAAAACTTTAGTTATTTTTATATGAGTATACATTTTTTTGAGGCCTGACAAGTTATGGACAGCTAATGGCTACATTATTTTCTCTGTGATGTAATGGGTTATGAAGAATACTTCTCGTACAAAGTTGTTAAACTAAAGAACATTTAATTGGTTCCCATGGTGACTGCACCACTCATCCGATTTGCATCATAAGCCCCACCGCACCAGGCTTTTCGGTTAGTTTGTAACGAACATTAGTGTTACTATTATAATGGCGATTTTTACTATTATTGTTTACCTTTTTTCCTCTGGGTGTAAATATATATTTTTGTTTGCATGTGTTTTCCTGGGCCTACTTTGCAATATTATCGCTCATATCCATGGTTGGGTTCTGTTCTGTCCTTTTTACACCTTTATATCAATTAAGGCATAACACAACTTGTATTTTAAACAAGCTAGCTGTACAATTTATGTTCCTTTGTGCGCAAAGGCAGTCAAAAACATTTAAATGCTTCTCATGGCTTTTCTCTGTTATTAGCCCAGATTCCTACACTTCAGCTCAATGTGTTGACAGAGTAATTTCATTTGCAGAGCACTCAAGATAATGACAAACACTAACACCTGCAAGAAAACAAAAGTCGGCTAATGATGGGTAAACTCCTTGAAAGCAAAGTGCAGCACTTTTATTATAGAGGACCTCTAAAAGCATATAGACATTTTCCAAGAAATCCTAATTTTGAGCTTAGACAATGAAAAATGTTACCATCCTTTAAGTCTAGCCCCTTAAGGACCAGGGCTTTTTTATGATTTAAACAATTTCTTCCCTCTTTTTTTCAAGACAAATAGAGGGTTTTTTACATTCAAAAAAACCCCAAAAAACATTTGTATATCTAAGACAATACATATTGAACAATACATATTGTTTTACAGGTATATGAATTATCCACAGCTAAAAATACCAAAAATATATTCGTTAGCGTGCCCTTATTTAAAAACCACTCTATATTCCTATATAATTTTCATTTATTTTAAGTTTTGGCATATTTTTTAGGCTTTTATTTTTTTTATCCCCTACCTAAACCTAACACTAATCCTATCTAATTCCCCACTAATGTAACCCCATCACACTAACAACAAAATACCCATTCAAATTACATATAGAAACCTCTTAGAATCAGGATGAAAAACATCCATTTTTTTTAACCTGGCTCTGGTCATAGAGTGGTTAGCTACCCTATAATGACAGCAGTTGTGGCAATGTGGGACCATTTTCATGACATCTTTTCATGACGTACCTGGTACAGCATTGGTCACAAAGGGGATAAATCTAAATATAGATGAAGTCACACAGAGATGAAAGGTGTTGTAAATGGAAAATGGGATTGAACTTTTAAATTTGAACCAAAATATATTCACTAAACTGTAAGTGTTTATGAGCCGGCTAAAAATGCATATTAGCTGCAGCAAACTCATGTGAGTTGGACAAAAGTCCAGTTTGCAAATTCACTAAAGCTAATTCCCATTAGCATTCACAAAAAAACAGAAATCTTGCATACACTCGCATAGAGGAGATACATGTGAAAGCGAGTGTATGCTTGTTTAAAAAAGCAGGCAACCATGGGCACAGAATTTAATGTCTCTTTCATTGACTTGACCTATCTATGATTGCTTACATTATTTTGTTTATGATTTCTAATGCAACTTATTTTGGACAATAACAAGATTTATAATAAACAAAAAAATCAAAACAATGTGTCATGTAGAAAGTGTTTCAAGATCCATGTAGCTAAGTACAATTTTTGTATAAAACTGTAAAATACTGTAATTACAGTATTATAAAAGAAAATATAAAAATGCAATTTCATTAATCTGCAAGTATAAAAAGCAAACCTTTGCCCCTGTTGTTTGTTGTTATTTTTATATTTTGGATGACCCCTAAGAGCTTTGTGGCTCATCTTTAGATGGGCTCTTAAAAAAGTAAGACTTTATTATTTTCCATACCAAGGGGACTTAGTGTTGTGGAGTGTTTTTTTTGTTAAATGTATTTACGGAGGGGGTCTGTGCCCCTCTAAAGGGGCTTTAAAGTAGTTTAACGTAAATATAAGTATTACTTATGTTACAGTAAGTGTGTTTTAGTCTGTTTGAAAGTATGTGTGTTATTGTTTGTGTGTAAGTATGTTAGTGTTTGTGTGTTAGTTATGTTCTCTCTTGTAACTGGCCTGACTGGCACAGCCTCCAGAGTGACCTTATTTGCACAGGAATATGACATCATATCCTAGTGCTCAGTGTGGTAGACATCCTCAGATGTAAGTGGAAGGGAGATGCTGGAGCTGGGGTCAGGCCTAGGGCAGCACCAAGCCAAGAGGGGGCAGAGTGGCATATCTGGGGGCATAAAGCATATCAGGAAGCAGAGTGGCATATTAGGGGAGCAGACTGGCATATCGGGGGGTAGAGGGGCATATCTATAAGCAAGATGCATTATTAATTAAGGGAGGACCTTAACATGGCTATTGGCTTTCCAAATGTCTGTATATAACCTATGCTGACTATGCTGTATAATAGATACCAATAATGTTAAAATACATGTATTCCTGTTCATTAGATAAAATACTGTTTTACCATTCCACTAATGTGTATTTTTTCTTTAAAAATAAATTTGTCTTTAAAATAGCACCAACCTTTAAGGGTGCAGCTTGTAATCGAGCCAATACGGTATAATGGTAGTTAGCATTCATTAATTATTGGTAATTAAAAGTATGCATTGTCATTGGTGTGACAATGGTATTACTCTGGTAATACCGTATTTGCTCGATTATAAGACGAGGTTTTTTTCAGAGCAAATGCTCTGAAAAATACCCCTCGTCTTCTAATCGGGGTCGTCTTCTAATCAGACCTCAAATGAGACTAAGATTTAGATCCCCCGCACCGCTGCAGGGGACCTGGATCCTCCTGCCCCCCCCCATTTAACGCCCCCACACACACACACTTACCGGTGCTTCCTGCTGTATTGCCGGGGCAGCGGGTTGACTTCTATGCGATCCGCGTAGACAACAACCGCTGCAGCCGGAAGGAGGTGTGGCTAGGAGGTGGAGTTGGCAGCGGGGGTTGTCTGCGTCCGTCTCGCATACCTTCCCCGACTGTACCGGTGCGGGGAACTCTGATCTCTGACAGCCGGGGAAGGTATGCGCCACGGACGCAGACAAACCCCCGCTGCCAACTCCACCTCCTTCCGGCTGCAGCGGAAGGAGACGTCAACCCGCTGCCCCGGCAATACAGCAGGAAATTGGAAGCACCGGTAAGTACGTGTGTGTGTGTGTGTGCATAGGGCATTTCTGGAATGCCTTATACCCCTATATGCCACTCTGGCACTTTGGGGGTTAAAAGGCATATTATGGGGCAGAGTGGCATATAGGGAGGTATAAGGCATTTCAGGAGGCAGAGTGGCATTAAGGGGGCATTTAATAGAGCACTCTGCCTCCTGAAATGCCTTATACCTCCCTATATGCCACTCTGCCCCATAATATGCCTTTTAACCCCCTAAATGCCAGAGTGGCATATAGGGATATAAGGCATTTCTGGAGGCAGAGTGCTCTATACAATGCCTTTTAACTCCCTTAATGCCACTCTGCCTCCTGGAATGCCTTATACCTCCCTATATGCCACTCTGCCCCATAATATGCATTTTAACCCCCTAAATGCCAGAATGGGATATAGGGGTATAAGGCATTTCTGGAGGCAGAGTGGCACATAGGGGGTCAAAAGGCATACCATGGGGCACAGTGGCATATAGAGGGTTAAAAGGCATATCATGGGCCACAGTGCCATATTGGTGTGGCAAGCCTGGGGGCAGATGTGCGTAACTGGGGGACAGGTTGGAAAATACAAGGAAATAAAAACAAAAAAAATATTTTTCTCAATCATAGCTTTTATTAAAAAAAATAGTTTACATGAATTAACATTTACTGGTAAAACTTTTTTCCTATAGGGTCGTCTTATATTCAGGCTTTTTCTTTTTTTCCTAAGTTAATATTCAGATTTTGGGGGGTCGTCTTATAATCATGGTCATCTTATAATCGAGCAAATACGGTAATTTGCTTATGTTTTTTTCTTTATTATTAATAAAATTAACATTTATTATTAATGTTAAATGTATAAATTGTATATATTATAAATATATACTGTTTGTTATTAATATAATGGTAATTATCATTAATTAATGGTAATTAAAAGTATGCACTGGTGCATTTTAGATTATTGATTGAGATTTTTTTTATGTGACAAATGCAATTGATAAAACATAAAAAGAGGCATCATAGATTTGTAAAAAATATATACTTTTTGAAAAAATGGGGAAAATGGCACATACCAATTTGAGTCAAATTGTTTCTTGATGTACATGCAGTCTTCACCTTGTTTTCAAGAAGTAGATTAAAAAAAAAGTTTAGTGGCTTTTTAATACCTTGTTTTATTAATAGCATTTGTCACATTAAAAAATCTCCATCAATTACCGTATTTGCTCGATTATAAGACGACCCTGATTATAAGACGACCCCCCAAAATCTGAATATTAACTTAGGAAAAAAAGAAAAAGCCTGAATATAAGACGACCCTAAAGGAAAAAAGTTTTACCAGTAAATGTTAATTCATGTAAACTATTTTTTTTAATAAAAGCTATGATTGAGAAAAATATTTTTTTTTTGTTTTTATTTCTTTTATATTTTCTATTGTATTTTCCAACCTGTCCCCCAGTTACGCACATCTGCCCCCAGGCTTGCCACACCAATATGGCACTGTGGCCCATGATATGCCTTTTAACCCTCTATATGCCACTGTGCCCCATGGTATGCCTTTTGACCCCCTATGTGCCACTCTGCCTCCAGAAATGCCTTATACCCCTATATCCCATTCTGGCATTTAGGGGGTTAAAATGCATATTATGGGGCAGAGTGGCATATAGGGAGGTATAAGGCATTCCAGGAGGCAGAGTGGCATTAAGGGAGTTAAAAGGCATTATATAGAGCACTCTGCCTCCAGAAATGCCTTATACCCCTATATGCCACTCTGGCATTTAGGGGGTTAAAAGGCATATTATGGGGCAGAGTGGCATATAGGGAGGTATAAGGCATTTCAGGAGGCAGAGTGCACTATTAAATGCCCCCTTAACGCCACTCTGCCTCCTGAAATGCCTTATACCTCCCTATATGCCACTCTGCCCCATAATATGCCTTTTAACCCCCTAAGTGCCAGAGTGGCATATAGGGGTGTAAGGCATTCCAGAAATGCCCTACACACACACACACACACACACACACACACACACTTACTTACTTACCGGTGCTTCCAATTTCCTGGTGTATTGCCGGGGCAGCGGGTTGACGTCTCATTCCGCGGCAGCCGGAAGGAGGTGGAGTTGGCAGCGGGGGTTTGTATGCGTCCGTCGCAAATACCTTCCCCGGCTGTCAGAGATCAGGAACTCTGGAACAATGATCTCTGACAGTCGGGGAAGGTATTTGCGACGGACGCATACAAACCCCCGCTGCCAACTTCACCTCCGGAAGCACCGGTAAGTGTGTGTGTGTGGGGGGGGGGGGCGACGACAGGAGGATCCAGGTCCCCTGCAGCGGTGCGGGGGATCTGGATCTTAGTCTCCTAATCAGACCTCTATTTGAGGTCTGATTAGAAGACGACCCCGATTATAAGACGAGGGGTATTTTTCAGAGCATTTGCTCTGAAAAAAACCTCGTCTTATAATCGAGCAAATACGGTATCTAAAAAGTACCAGTGCATACTTTTTCCAGACCTATATTGAGCACTTTGATTATATATATATTTGCTAAACAGTTTGAGATTGTTCAAAGTGCCTTTTTTACAATAAATTGTACTTACTGTATTTATGTGTGACTGCCTGAGTCTGTGTGCGTGAGATACTGCCTGAGTCTATGTGTGTGAGAGAGAGACTGCCTGAGTCTGTGTGTGTGTGAGAGACTGCCCGAGTCTGTGTGTGTGCGTGAGATACTGCCTGAGTCTCTGTGTGTGTGAGAGAGAGACTGCCTGAGTCTCTGTGTGTATGTGTGTGAGACTGCCTGAGTCTGTGTGTGTGTGACTCCCTGAGTCTCTGTGTGTGTGTGAGAGACTGCCTGCGTCTGTGTGCGTGTGAGAGAGACTGCCTGAGTCTCTGTGTGGGTGTGTGTGAGAGACTGCCTGAGTCTGTGTGTGTGAGAGAGAGACTGCCTGAGTCTTTGTGTGTGTGTGTGAGGTTTTTATTTTTTAGTAAGAAAGCTCGGTAGTGGTTACTAAAAAATTTGAATCCCACTACTGCCTCAGACTACTGTCACATAGTCGATTTACAACCAGCCGTCTCAGTCCACTTTGCAAGCTATGTATCTTCTACTTAGTTGGCACTCTAGGGGTTAATATATATCCCTAATATTTTTTGAAATACCAGATACACTCATTATCATAGAAGCTAATGGATTTTGTCTTAAAATAGAATGCATTTTTATTTATACAATGCCATGCAATACACAGTGCTTGTCATATATTCAAAGGCATGTGGATTGTGGACATTCTATCTGCATACTGAGAGGATGAGCGTGAATAATACATTGGTACGGCCTACTCCTTTGTGTGGATACGCCAATCATCTGTAGAATATTCTGCCTGTATGAGCTGCTTTGACAGTTTCGACATGTTGTCTTAGATTGTCAACGCTACTACTGAAGAAGGAGAGGCTTCAATTATGCAGCTTTCCTTCAGTAGACTAAAATTGGTATCTCTTACAGAAACTCAATGACACATTCCCAATCAGGAGCTGAATTTACCTATTTTTGTCTGGTTACTGCAATTTAACTTTAAGGTGCTTTCATCGATGGAAATATATTTTGTAACAGAAAAATGATTTTGTATATAAAAATATGACTTTTCAAATTAAACAATAGAGATAAATGTTTTTTTTATTATTATTATTGTTTATTGATTTAAATAGTGCCATCATATTCCACAGCTCTGTACAGGGGCAGTCAGAAGCAGATTTAGAGGCATGCCTTTGGCTTCGACCACATATATGACTGAAGATGACGAGGCTGAACCCCTTTTCGTCCACTTGGTGACACGGGTATGACTTTCCTGTCTGTCTCCCCTACTACCCTAAGCCGGCAACCTGGAATTCATGGACGGGAGTACACAAGCAGCATTGGAATTTCTTGACATCCTTTTCTCGCCTAGGCACCATCTTGACTTTTGACGAGTTTTGACAAGGGAACCGAGGATACAGAATATGTTTAAATACTGGCAACTGGCACACTACATGGCGTCACTGAAAGGGAAGTACAGTCTAGGAAGAGAGGGGACGGGATTTGAGTGTCTGTGCTGAGGGGATCTTCCCCAACCTCGAGCGATATCCCTATTGTATAAGAACCTCCCTCCACCACCGTCTGGCGCCCCCTTCTCACTACCCCCTTCTGCCCCTTCTCACTACCCCCCCCCCCTCTGCGAATGTCAACGGAGATCCGGAGGTCTGCACAGGCTTCTATGTCAGGTGCTGCTCCTGAAATCAGCCTTGAAACCCCTGCAAATGGTAGAGGATAAGATTAAGCAGGTTTGGTGGTGTCACCGCTGGATAGGGTTCACAAGAAATAGGCCGGAAAATTTAGCCTTATAAACCACCTGTCATTCCCAATAGGGGGATCAGTTTTTGATGGCATAGACATTTGTGTAAGAACTCCTATGCCTCATTTGACAGGGCGGTTGAGTTGGTGCAGGCCGTAGGTTGCTTAGCCCTCATGGCTAAAGCCGACATTGAGGTGGCTTTTAGGCTGTTGCTTGTTGGTCCTGATTGTTTCAGGGTGTTTTCACTGGGGAAGGTAGTTTTATGTTGATCGTTGTTTACCAACGGGTGGATTGTGCCGACTTGTGTTTAGTTCATTTTTGGAGTGAGCAATTTGCATGCAGGATCATGCCTATGGGCTGGGTCTTTTGCAGGAGGCTACATTACTCCATGATTTCATAAAGGTGACTGCTGAACACAAGGTATATATGGCCATGTGGGAAATGTTTCCGGCTGGGTATAACGGCAGATAATTATGTTTATGGGAGTTGATGTTTAATGAGGCTCTGGCGTTATGAACTGAAACGTCGGGCCCATAGGGTATGGGGAATCTTTTGTTGTTTGTTTTGCAGGTGTGTGTGGCTTGTGAATTAGCCAGGTAGGGGCCTGACTAAGAGTATAACCTTGTTGGAATTATTTCCTATAGTTGTAGCAGTTGAAATGTGGGGTGAGAGTTTGAGGAACGACAGGGTCACTTTTCGTTGTGACAATTTGAGCATTGTGCATGCCATTAATAACGTGTCACCTTTTTCACTTCCAGTTATTCGATTGCTTACACACTTAGTTTTGAGTTATTTGTAAGTGTAACATGTGGGTGAGGGTGGTGCAAGTTCCTTGGATTGACATCAGCACTGCAGATGCCTTGTCTCGGCAGCAATTGGAGCAGTTCTGTGAGTTGGCCCCATCCCAGGGGCATCAAAGTGCCCACGTTGACTTCAAGGCTGGTCATCGCTACACCCAGAGGAAGATTTCACGGTTCCTGTCCCCTCCATGAGGGCAGCTTATACCAAGGTTTGGTCTGACTAGGAGGTTTTGTGGGGTGCGGTCAGTAGCTCTGGGAATTCTTAGCACAGGCTAGCAGTTTTTCTGTGGTTGTTGGGCATGGAATTTGAGCAGGTTACTTCAGTTTTTGGGTCACGAAGAAGTTAGCAGTAATAGCTTTCTACAATTCAGGTCCCAGCCAGACCTTACAAAACACCTCTCGGTTTTGCAGACAGTGAAGGGTTACAGGAGCAATTGCAGATATTTGACAACAGGCGGCCGATTACACTTAGTTTGCTAGGCTGTCTTTGTTCCAAGTTACGCGACATATGACTGATTCTGATTAGGCTAAGTTTTATTTTCTTTCTTTGGGGCTTAATATACTGGCCTAATGTGAAAAAGTAATTGCCCCCTACTAAATCAACCAATTAATACAATTGAATTAATAATTGGGTTCAATTTCTCTAGTCCACACCCAGGCATATTACTGTCAGACCTGTTGAATCTAAACATCAATTAAATAGAACCTGTCTTGAAAAGACACTGATTGCACATACTCTATTGGTATTTTATCAATATATATTCCTTTTGGGCATTTAATGCATATGGATCTTAATATATTTCTTTCTATTTGTTACAGGTTTCTTTTAACATCTGCAAGTATCTCCTTTATTTATTATGGGATGTACACTTTTGAATATTTACTTATGTTAATGCATAATCATTAATTCTGCTACATGTGTTGGTAAATTGGATTTGTCTTATGATTGGCTATCCGTATATTGATATGTGGTACTTAAGCTCTCACTTTTGAATGTGTGGTTAACTTGAAAAATACCTCATTGTGAGGTTGAAACGTTGTTTTTTTCGTCTCAATAAATCTGCCTGACACTGGAACTCTTGAGTGCCTGGAGCCTTTATTTACCTTCTTGAAAAGTAAAGTAGGCTAAAAGGATGAGAAACAATGTTATTTACATCTATCAGTCTGTAAAGCATTACACATTTCTAAGGGTCTGGGACTCCAGTGAACGTGAGAGCAATTATTTTCAAATGTATTTTCAAATGGAGAAAACTTAAAATAGTGGTGAATCTTTCATGGAGTGGTTGGCCTACCAACACATACATAACTCAGTTTATTGAAGACAGCACAGATATTTATACACAACACATGTGTATAATCTCATCAACCACCAGAAAGCCCAGCGCCGCCATACTGTTCTATGGCCAGCAATGCCCACCTAAAAAAGAGTCACTATTTCGGGGAGATCCCAAGGAATCAATCCCAGGGTACCAATTGAGAGCTCAGGTTTTGAAGATGTTATGGTCCAAAAAAAGCGACGTGATCAACGTCGGGACCCTGAACGACAGTGTTGGAAACTTCCTCGGGAATAATCTGCACAGTAGCTGGGCCAGAGATCCTTAGCAGCAGCTGGGTAAACCCCCGGTCCTAAAGATTGGTAATAAAACCAGGGTTCCCAAACGAGCTCCCTCTCTGTAACCACCACCCAGTGTTGCCCACCACGAGTTTAATGTAACCTCAAAAGAGCGACATGGTGGGACAAAAGATGTCCATAGCGACACAGTTCCAATTGTCCGTGGGCATCAGCACGGTTCATAGCCCCCGGACAGTTCCATGAGTTTGCAGCTCGATCTCGGTCAGGCGCATCGAGCATTTCCTGGCTTCTATAACACCCATAGCCAGCTAGTTCATGGGAGTCTGGTTAGGGCAGACCAGATGGGGTTTCGCATTCACCCTATGTCCCCCAATGATCACAGGGTTACTTAGACATAAGAGGGGACTGGGCAGGCAGGTAAGGGGTATCCCCAGGAATCCACCAATGCCCCCTCCCAAACTCAAATATACCCCCATGTGTCCTCAGCCCCAGGGGGTTACCGTGACAAGCACATTGATGATTCATCCAACATAGACTAACAGACTAACAAGTAAAGCACTTCAGTTCACAAATCCACAATAATAAAGAAATTGTGCAAAAATGTCATCCATGGGAGAGTTGCAAGGTGAAAACAAAACACAAAGGCTCATCTTTGCCAAAAAATATCTTGATGATCCCCATGACTTTTGGGATAATATTCTGTAGACTGATGAGTCAAGTCAAACTTTTTGGAAGACATGGGTCCTGTTACATCTGGCATAAAGCTAACATAGCTTTTCATAGTAATCATATCACCAGTCAAACATGATAATGCTATTGTGATGGTCTGGGGCTGCTTCAGGACTTGGGTCACTTGCCATAATTGACGGAACTTGAAGAAGAATGTTCGGCCATCGGTTTGTAATCTAAAGCTCAAGCGCAGTTGAGTTTTATAGCAGTACAATGATCCGAAACACACAAGTAAGCCTTTAAATGTCTCAAAGAAACAAAAGAAGGTTATGGAGTGGCCTATTCAAAGTCCTGACTTGAATCCGACTGAGATGTTGTGACATAACCTTAAAAAGCCAGTTCATGCTCTCAAACCCTCCAATATGGCTGAATTAAAAAACAATTCCCAAGAAGAGTGGGCCAAAATTCCCCTACATCAATGTAAAAGAGTCATTGCCAGTTATGGCAAATGTTTGATTGCAGTTGTTGCCCTTAATGGTCATGGCATGGTCATTCACCTGCATTTTGTGTTTACTCACATAGTCTTATATAAAAATGAGTTGGATGATTTTAATGGTATAAATAAGCAAAGATAAAATCTGGAAGGGGAAACTACTTTCTTCATAACAATATATATATATATATATATATATATATATACATACATCCCAGTCTTTGTGGATTAAGTTAAGCCATCATACATGGCTTGCAGACCTGATAAAATGGAGCCTCGCACAGCCTGGGACACCAGCAGGACATCCTGTTTCTGTTAAGAACGAGCCAAATTTCTCCCCCACCCAGCCATAAAACAAAGAAACCTGAGAATTAATTTCAGACAGAGGAGACTGTTCAGCCTGTGATTGTCACGCTGGCAGTATGCCAAGGTTAGTGTGCCAAACACACAAAAAACCTGAGAGACAGGGAACTACTGGAAAGCAGTTAAATAAACCCTGAAGAGAACCTATTAGATATTTTTTTCACTTAAAATGATATACTTTTTGCAAGGCATTTCAATGGTGGCAGAAACGGTGACTATTTAAGGTGATCCATTAACAACAGGGAAATCTTTACCAGTTTTAAAGTATAGTAAGGATAGAAATAAGCTTGGTTTACACCAAAGCACAGTGTAGGAACAGATGTGTTCACAATAGAATAATTTTGCTTTCTCATGAGCACTTGAGCATTTTTTTAGTCTTTTGTTCAGGTAAGGGTCATGGTCTGTCTCCTATGTATATCTACTGTCTCAAACTATGGCTGAAATAATTATAAGGAACTGCTCTGGTGCAAATTGGAAACAAATTTTACACCTTGCACCAGATTTTACAGGTCGGTTAGGGGGATTAGAAGATCTAAACTGTGTTGTAGAACATACCTCAATCAGCTCCTAGGTGTCATCCTGGTTGACCATTCTGCTCCAGTCCTACCCCTGACTGTATCTAACCACACCTCCAGCAATTGGGCACTTTAACCCCTTCAAGACCGGGACGTACCTGGTACTTCCTGGTCAAAGGTCACCGGCAGACCGAGACGTGCCAGGTACGTCATCGATGATGCGCGATCCAGCGTCGCTATGAACGCTGGGATTGTGAGGGGCGGCTGCTACTGACCGCTTGGTGTCCCCAGCGATCCGTAGCAGCCACTCTCCCTCAATTCCGTGTACGTGATCGCTTTGAATCAAATCACGAGCACGTAATTTAAATATTTACAAAAAAAACTGCTGTCTTCAAGGGAAGACGCAGTTTGCCAACGTTGGTCCTGAAGGGATTAAATATTGGATATATTACTCATCTTCCAACTCACACTCTCCTAACCATACTGTAACATACACAACACCATACACAACGCTGTCGCTCAGAGTCCTTACGTCGAATCACGTCATGTTGGACATAACATCTTCGGAGTCTGAGCTCTCCATTGGTACCCTGGGACTGACGCCGCTCCCCGGGGATCACCCCGAAATAGTGACTCTGTCGGGTGGGCATTGCTGGCCATAGAATTGTATTGCGGCGCCGGGCTGGTTGATGAGATTATACCCCTAATCTTACCATGTGTTGTGTATAAATATCTGTGCTGTCTTCAATAAACTGAGTGTTGTGTTTCCCCTACACTAAACCGGCTACTACTTAGGGGAATATGAAGAATTAATCCCTTGAGCAATTGAGTTTTCTGCGGCAAGGAAGATCTCTACGTCGGAGCTACTCAGTCCATGTACGGGTCTCAGTCACAGGTGTCTGGAGCTCAATTCTTGCCTGTTTAGACAGTGTATGTAAACATACATAGTTTAAACTCAATCCAGCTTGTGCATAGGTCATAGTAAGTACCATCTTTGCCCCAAACAGCTCAACGGTGCCATCTTTGTCCTCAAACAGCTTAAAAGTGCCATATTTGTGCCAAAACAGTTTATCTCTGCAATCTTTATTCAAAACAGCTTGTATCTGCCATGTTTGTCCACAAAACCTTGTCTCTGTTATGCTTGTCCACAAACAGCTTATCTCTGCCATGTTTATCCCCAAACATCTTAACAGTGCCATGTTTTTCCCCAAACAGCTTAATAGTGCCATGTTTGTGCCTAAACAGATTAACAGTGCCATCTTAATCCCTAAACAGCTTCCCAGTGCAATCTTTGTGTCCAAACAGCTTCCCAGTCCCTCCTCTGTCCCCAGCTTGCAAGCTTATCTTGCTGATTGTGCCTCATCCCTAATTGCCCGAGGAATTGAGGCCGCCTAGGCCAAGGTACAGCCCTGTGATTAATGGGTAACATCTGTGTGTTGATGGCTTGGGCTCTGAAATCCCCTGTAACCTAAAGCAAAGGTTACTAGAACAAATGGACCATTAGCCAGCATTGCATAAGTTTAGGTTCCTGTCTCTCTCACTGACATACCATTAACATTATGTCCTGACAGATATGAGGTAGTACACATGAATAGCTAGTTGAGTAATAAGGAAATTGTTGTTGTTCAGCCTGGAATTACACTGCTAAGTATCATTACACTGCAACATGTACATGTGGTATGCAACTATTAGCATTCATTGCTGCAGTACATATTATTTAATGGCTCAGAAAAAGTCATGTTAATTCTGTATATTTGACACTTGACATACATACTTAACCATACTACCCCACACAGCTGCAAGTAATACATTAAAAATACTAACCACACAAGTCAGGTTTTCATCTTGAAATCCTAAATCCAGATGTAAAATATAAAAGACAGAGAATAGATGAGAACTCATTTTCTCAATAGTCCAATCTAGCTCAAAGTGGTTGGAGGATGCATTCCATCTTCTGTTGACTTGAATGCATCCTATTCTTGGAAGTTATATGCAACCACAGGTGAATGTGCAAGTGCAGCGCAGCCCCACTAATTTAAATTTGTCAGCCCCTGAATAGAGTAGTGCCCCACATGCATGATTTTTAGATATTATACGGTCTATATTGGAATATGTACATTTCATTTTTCAAACTTAACATATATTAATGGGTCCATGTCATATTGGATCTAGTGTAGTGGTTCCACTGCAGTCTGGATTACTGTGCCATTGAGTCTAACAGTATTAATGCATATTGAAATTATAATTAAATTGATCTGACTAATTTCCTTCTAAGTGACGTGTCTTGAATTAAGTTCGAATGCAGAGCCGAAGGGGAGAGCCTTGCCGCAGCAGCCTCAACCGCCACGGAGAAGGGGGAGATCCCCCGCCTTGCCGCAGCAGCCTCAACCGCTACGGAGAAGGGGGAGACCCCCCCGCCTTGCCGCAACAGCCGCAGCCGCTGCGGAGAAGGGGAAGACCCCCCGCCTCAACACAGCAGCCTCAACCGCCGCGGAGGAGAGGGAGACCTCCCGCCTCCGCGAGACAGCTTCTGCCGCCGCGAGGACGGGGAAGACCCCGCAACACCACACGGCAGCCGCCGCCTACTGGAACCAGTAAGCCTAGTGGACTTATCTGTCTATTGGACTTGCACGTGCTGTTCTACCTGACTACAGGTTCTATCTAACGCTGTGCGTGACAGAATCAGAAGGCCAACATGAGACCTGCATCGGTAGGACAACAGGGGTCCTATGAGGATCGTTTGGATGGGATGGATAACCGTCTGGATCAGTTTGCCCAAGCTCTCCAGACGTTACTGCAACGCACCGAACCAGCGCTACAAGGTCCTCAGGCAATTGCGGTTCATCCACCCCCGCCTGCACCTATTCATTCTATTCCAGCTCATCTACCTCCTCCCCAACATTATGGTGGCGAGCCTGAACCAATGTGAGATCCACTTCGAACTTTCTCCTTACGCCTTCCCTACTGAACGGGCTATGGTGGGCTATGTAATTTCTCTGCTCACTGACAAGGCACTGGCTTGGGCCTCTCCACTATGGGAGAGAAATGCTCCTACGGTTCGGTCTTACTCGGAATTTATCTCAAGTCTGCGTTCTGTGTCTGACGTTCTTGGGAGGAGGAGCACGGCATCCGCATCACTGTTCTCTATCTGCCAAGGTTCTCGTTCTCTCCAGGAGTATTCTATTGAATGCCGCACCCTGATGGCAGAGGTCAACTGGACTAACGAGGCACTAGTCGCCGCATTCCTAAATAGACTATCTGAATCTCTCAAGGATGAGATTGCGGCTAGAGATTTTCCTACGGAACTGGACGCTGTAATACAGTACGTCTCCCAGGTGGACTTACGTCTTCGTGAGAGACAAGCTCAACGTGAAAGCCTGAGACGACGGGAGAGAGGAGCACGTAATTTCTCCCAAGTTCCGTCCTCTTCCACCTTGCTGGAGTTTGCGGAGGAACCGATGCAGCTGGGGGCAGCTATACTCACTGAACATGAAAAGAGCAGGAGGAGAAGAGAGGGATTGTGCCTGTAATGTGGTCTTTCGGGGGCATTTTCTCAGGAACTGCTCAAAGAGGCCGGGAAACTCTTGCACCTAGGTAGGCTGAGGGGACCTACTATAGGTGTAATTCGACCTTCCCCTGAGACCAAGATCACCCGTATGACAGTTCCGGTTCGACTAGTCTGGTCTAGGGGTTCCGTGGACACCATGGCCTATCTGGATTCCGGCGCCGCCGGCAACTTTATTGACTCTGAATTTTGTACCCGGTTTCTGGTCCCCACCCTTCCCTTACCCAATCCGTTGTCTGTGGAGGCTATCGACTGGAGACCTCTCCTTCAGGAGCATATCACTCTTCACACGTCGCCACTTACCCTCTCTGTGGGAGTGGTTCACAGCGAATCTGTACAGTTGTTGGTCATCCGCTCTCCCTCTGTTCCGATCATTTTGGGGTTTCCATGGCTGCGTAGTCACAACCCTACGATTAATTGGTTTACGAACCAAATTACGGCTTGGAGCAACGCCTGTATGGATCACTGCCTCTCACCCTTAAGGACTGTTTCAGTGACGCTGAACTCCATCGGAACCTCACTGCTGCCAGAGCCGTATCGTTGCTTCGCGGACGTGTTCAACAAGAGGGAGGAGGAGATACTTCCTCCAGACCGACCTTATGACTGTCCCATTGACCTACTCCCTGGTACCATGCCACCCAGGGGTCGGGTCTATCCGCTTTCTGTTCCAGAGACTAAGGCTATGGCGTCGTATATTGAGGAGAATCTTCGTCGGGGATTTATTCGCCGTTCCACGTCACCCGCTGGAGCTGGGTTTTTTTTTGTAAAGAAGAAGGATGGGGAGCTTCGCCCATGCATCGATTACAGAGGGTTGAACAAGATCACCTGACGCAACACTTACCCCATTCCATTGATTTCCGAGCTCTTCGACAGATTGCGCGGAGCTACAGTCTATACCAAGCTGGATCTTCGAGGTGCTTACAACCTTGTTCGAATTCGCGCGAACGATGAATGGAAGACGGCATTTAATACACGATCAGGACATTACGAGTATACGGTTATGCCATTCGGGTTATGCAATGCCCCAGCCGTCTTCCAGGAGTTCATCAACGATTGCCTCAGGGATTTCCTTCAACAGTTCGTCGTAGTATACCTGGACGACATCTTGATCTACTCCTCGGACCTTTCGACCCATCGCACACAAGTCGCTCAAGTGCTACACCGATTACGGCAACACGGGCTCTACGCCAAGCTGGAGAAGTGCGCGTTCGAGGTTCGCAAGGTGTTATTCTTGGGTTACGTCATCACCCCGGAGGGGTTTGAGATGGACCCTTCTAAAGTACGTGCTATCAGAGACTGGCCGCAACCCGTGGGTCTGAAACCACTACAACATTTTTTGGGGTTTGCCAACTATTACAGACGTTTTATCAGAGACTATTCTAAGATCGCGGCTCCTTTAACGGCTCTCACGAAGAAGGGGGCCGACACGATTGTATGGCCGCCGGTCGCTGTCTCCGCTTTTGATCAGTTGAGAGAGAAGTTTACCACAGCTCCTGTGTTATGACATCCGGATCCTCTACTACCATTTGTCCTGGAGGTGGATGCGTCTGAGACTGGGGTGGGGGCTGTTCTCTCTCAACGAGCCTCCTACAGTGGGCCACTACACCCGTGTGGTTACTTTTCCAGAAGATCCGATCCTTTTAAGAATTTGCGATCTCGCCAATCCCAAGATGGCCGCAGACCGGAAGTGACGTAACAACACTTTGAAAATTTGGCGGGAAAACGCTAATTGATGCCTAACTTCCTCTGCCTACTTAAGGGACTCAGAAACCTTCCAGCTTTGCCTTCTGATGGTCGTACCTATCTTGTATAGTGTCTATTCCTCAGTAAGCGTTCCTGTGTGATTTCCCGTTACCGACTCGGCTTGTTCCTGTTCCTGTTTCTCTGGCATTTGACTCTGGCTTCCTCCACGATGATTCTGACTTCTGGCTCCCTGACCTCGGCTTACCCTGCAACGATCCTGACTTCCGGCTTCCTGACCTCGGCTTGCTCCTCGGCTATTCTGCACTGGACTTATCTGTCTATTGGACTTGCACGTGCTGTTCTACCTGACTACAGGTTCTATCTAACGCTGTGCGTGACAGAATCTATACATTTACCCATTCATGAGCATACTCTACTTTTTTCTGGGGGTTTATGGAGCATTTAAGAAACAAATTACAAATATTACGCCCGTGTGTCTGTGCACTCACTTGAACCATCTAGGAACAAGATTAAGAAAGAGGAAACTCATATCCAACTCCAATTTAAAAAAATAACATTTTGTGTCAGAATTTGCCCTACTAAAAATGAATTATGCATCATGATTTTACCAGTCACTTTTTTTGTACTAGCCCCTGTACCCCAGAAGGTCTTGATCCACTAAGTTGAACCTATCCATGTGCTATTTCTAGGTATTTCTTTGTGCTGGCTGGATTGGCCACACATACAGGCTGTTGTATTTCATTCTGAGTTATCAACAAGGAGGCATTTTATCATCTCTAGATTCTATTCCCAGCAGCTTCTGTTGACAAAGTGCTCATTTAAGATTGTTTTGTGCAAGTTGTTTGGGAAGGCCCTCCTGTTCTGGCATAAAGGACCACAAAAGAGTCCAGGAATGGGCAGATTAACAATGGGGAAAATAGGGCCTACACTTGTTGCTTGGTTCAGTGCAATTTTTGTAGTAGACTGCAAGTAACTGTATGAAAACACTACTTGTTGTGCTAGGTGATGTGGGAGACAGGGCTGTATCTATGGCTATTGACACCCCCCTTATAACTAAAACTAAATACTAAAACACCAAATACTAACACACACTCATGTTAACAACATACACTAACATACTCATACACTAACTCCATACAGAAAACCTACCCAATTCGCTGAGCTTAGGAGGCAATCATTGATCGCTTCCTAAGTACATATTTTTTAAACCCCCGGGCGCCTCAATCATTGAAAGACATATATCCTTTCAATACGATGAAATGAACAGCAACAGCAGCTGAGCAAAGAAAACACTTGTTTAGCCCCATGACATGCCAGGTATGTCAATTGTTGGTAAGGGGATGCATTTCCATGACGTGTCTGGCACGTCAATTGTCGTCAAGGGGCCAGATAACATTTTCAGTACAAAGTACAACATTCTGCAGCTTATGGTAATACTGTGAGAATAACACAGATCATACAAAGTAGTAGAGCAACAAAACATTGTCTTCCCTTTGGCCCTCTACATCCAGCTGCATCAATGTATTTTAAATGAATGTAAGTAAAAAATATCAGTGTAAACATAGGTTGTTGATTTACCCCTTAATGACAAAATGCATTGTTTTCAATGGGTTTAGGGGCCGCCCATTGTCCTTAAGGGGTTAAGAAAAAACTAATAAAAACAGATGCAAAAGGGAAAAAAGAAAAAGCTTGTTTATTTTTATGTTCAAAAGCTCAACCTTGAGGCACCAGTATACCTGAGAACTCAGAGTAAAGTGCAGAATCTCTGGTTCATGGTGCTAAATCTCTCTATCCTGGGAGAAGCATAATGGACACCCACACCTTTCCCTATTCCCTTCCAACCAAGGTATTAGGGACTAGTTCCACCCACACACATGGCTAGCTCCACCCATATGCCTTGTAAGCCATTCCCTTGAAGAGGGAGGGCTCCGTGTATCTAGAGCCTGGAAGTTCCCATGTATGGGCATCAGCTTCATTTTAATGTCTCCTTGGATGAAATATCTGTGAACCAAACTTTTCTTTTAGCACTGTGACACACTGGGAAAACTCACAAGGAGCAGGCCTCAGGTTAGAAAGTCATGCGATTCTCCTGATATTGAGGAGCAGCTTTTGTAGCCATGAGATCCAAGTTCTATAAAAAGATTGTGAAGTATCATTGACTATCATGGTAAATTTATCCATGTGTAGACTCTTGTTAATTTTATCTAAGATTAATGAAATAGCAGGGATACAAGGTTTTGTCCAGAAAGGAGCTATGGATGGTTTATCTCCTAGCACAATTTTTATGTAGTAATTTACTTTCTGGATTAGCGAGGGGAGACATGTGTCGGCCAAAAGAAAAATAAAGCAGGGGTCATCTGGTATACATTTGCCAGTAACTTGTTCACAAAAGGCCCCCACAAAGGTCTGTACTACTGTTGGGGGGGCCGCATAAGATTATTCAAAATTAACAAACAATGCTTTGAATAGAAAACTAATGTTGCCTTACTCAGTTGCCATGAAATATGATAGAATCCTCGCTTGACCACAGAGTTTAAAGGACAGGATGAAGCCGTGATGGCGGTCATGGGGAAATGCATCATGCTTAACTTGTACTTATACTTCATATATGTTACACGTTACTCCCTGTTAGTTTTTTAACCTCTATGGTTTAGTTAGTATTATATCATATTTTAGGGCAGCATATTTTAGAGTGATGCAACATTAGTTTTTTGTTTAAGTTTTTTTTTTTTTTTCATTTTGGAAAAGTGAATGCTTAACAATGTACAGACTTTGAACCTTAACCACATTTTCTGGGAACACTGCCAAAATGCCAATCACAGCCTCTTTAAGCCTGTCTGACTCCAACAAACGTAACATCTTCTAATTAACTGGCATACTAATCTGAGTGCACAAGTCCTATGGACATCTAGTATTCATCGGTGGGTTACATGACTTGGGTAGCCAAACATAATAATAAGGGTCATCTGGGGCCATCAGAGACCTTCCAAGTCTGTCTATTTCCAGGCACCAATGGGGGCATGCCATGTCTCAGTTTTACTTAAATGTGCTGCATGGTAGTAAAAGAGAAGGTTGGGTAACCCAAGGCCTCAGTGGGAGGTAGGACTGGTATGGAAGTATAGAATTTTACATGACACCCTACTCCTTTTGTGTAGCCAAACAGAGCTATCAATTCCACTTCGATAGTCCTACAATCTCAAACGGAAGGGCAGAGACTGAAAAATATATAATAATCTGGAGGAAAATTAATTTTTATGGTATTCATCTTTATAAATACAATGTAATAAAGGAGTATACTTATTACAGTACAAGGCATTGTGTTCCATTTTTAAATTTTAATGAAATTGTTTTGTGGAATGAAAAAAAGGACAGAAAACCTACCCAAATGTTAAATCCCCAATAAACACTGATGTTTATTATACTAAATCCTAAATGAATGTAGCAGCATTAGCCAAACAGCAAATTTAGTCTATAGTTAAATTTGATGCCCTTTTTCAGAACCTCTGAGGTCTCTTCTTCAGATGGAATGTTGAAAAGAGATCTCTTCTTCCCATCTGAAGAAGAGGCCTCTGGGAACCGAAATTTGAAGCTTAGAGGTGCTGTTCCACGTGCTCTGTAAACTCAACACTTTTATAACTAAATGTATATGAAACAGAATCTTCTTTATTAGTCCTATTGAATTTCCAAATTCTTAATAGATTCTTTTTCATGATGCAAAATAGTTATCTTATTGTTAATTTTTCAGGGAACACCAAATTGTGATGTGAGACAAATCCAAACCTGGTAAGGTCATTGGCATAGAAACTGAACATTTTCTAAAATATGTGTGTGTTGTTTCTATGTCACTATACCTTCAGATGAAATAATAAAATGGCAGATCTGGTAAGGTTCATTTTCTTAACATGAACAGAGTACAGTAAATACATTACTGTTAATGCTAATCCATAAAAGCCAACCCTTTTTTATCAAAAGAGTTAACATTTTTGTATGAGAAATAACTACAGGATGTGCTTTTTGGTGGTTTCTTATGTGCGTCTTGTATTTTGATAGCTAGGTTAGGTTGGCTTGCTATTGCAGGAAAAGACTAATTGGTTTACACGGATTTATTCTAACCAGATGTAGAATACATTTCAGAAAGCTTTTATCAAAGGTAAGTGATACCACAGGGTGAGATGTTTGCTGGCTTTTGAATGGGCAGAAAAAAACATTTTTTCAGATAAAAGACATATTTGCAAAACATAAATCTATTATATAAGGCACAGAGCAATATGAGAAGTATATGGGCTTCCTCAGCCAGGCAGCCTAAAATTGACCTGCACCTATTTTGTGTGGTGTTCAAGTTCTATCGAGCAGCGGCACATGACATTGTATTAGATTACATGCATGTGAAATGTGACTTTAAAACAGTCTTATCATCAAAAAATAACCTTTACACTGTAGTTAATACTTGATCTATCAACTTGCCCACTTGACTGTTCAGTGACCACTCAGTAAACTGTCCCAATATTGTCCCAATATTCTCACTTTAATGAAGACCCAGTGGCAGGCTGGCCGGGGGTGGGGCGGACAGTTTACAAAGGGC